>NW_016690187.1:4316801-4382569 GCF_001604755.1 Lepidothrix coronata
GTTAAAGTTACAATCAAACACAGTTTTCCGTAGAACAGTAAAGCACCCGGCAGAGGTAAGTGAGGTATTGGCTGTGCAGCATTTTCGGCCTTCTCCCACCTGGCAAGCGCACACGTGGGCCCTGCCCCATCTGCAAGGGGCAGGTGGGACATGCAGGGTGGGCGCTTTGCTGGGCCCGTGCCACCTTAGTGCCAAGATCAGCAGTACTCTCCTGCCCCAGATCAAGAGATACATTAACACGAGTCAGTCCCACAGAATAAGTCACATACACGATACATACAGAGAATTCACGTGCGTGTGCAAACACACTATTTCTGAATATATGTATATATGAACTCTTCTCTCTGTACGCCTACTAGACACCATAACATCACCTTTTTAATTATATATTTTCACCTATTGTTTGCCTAAGTTGGCTTTTCTAGTGTATGGTCCTTTTCCATTCATCCTTCCCCTCTCCTGTGATGTGAAGGGGATAAAATCATTGAGCAGCAGCAATCCAGCTTTGAAATGGTCTGGTACATTTCCTCTCACTGCCTCTGTTTCTTTTGTACAGTAAAATAACACCCCTGTGGAATTTGTCTGCGAAGAATGCCAAAAGAAATAAGGTGATTCAAAAGGAGAATCGGAGATACATTTACTGTTTCTGTCGGGTGCACAGTGTGAATTAAAAAACCAAAGGCCTTTGTGTGTGCGCGTCTCTGCGTGTGTGTATGAACCATGGATGTTCTGATGACACAGCTGCTGGTATCTGCTCCCCCAGTACACCTGCATCTTTCTTACAGCAGAGAAGTCTTTTCTTTTTTTCTAAAAACTTACTGTCTGAGGGAGCTCTTCATGAAACACTAGACAAATGTTCCTATTCCCACAGTACCGAGGAGCAGCTGTGGCACTGCTCATGTGTCCATGCTCATCTCCTCTCCAGATGTTGCTCCTCTCCCCAAACACCTGGCCTCCTGCACAATGTGTTTGCAGGGGCTGGGCAAACTGAGCTTCACAGCACATCACACCTTTGTTGCTCTGGAGTTAGCGAAGAAAAAAATTCCATCCCCAACCCCAACTATTTGCCAGGTGAAAGGTACAAATCAAGACACATCAGGTGTGTTGGAGCCCCTGAAAAAGGAAACCCAATGTGCTGGAAAGGTTTCTTGTTTACGTATGTGCAAGCTAACAGGGGTGATCAGTCTGTACTGAAATGGAAATTAGGACATTGGTTTGGGACCCAGCATTTGAATTCTTTTTCTCCATTTGTTTTCCTAATGCTCCTCTCCCACAGCACAGTAGTAAGTGGAGAAGTATCAGCTGCCAGACAGTGTAGTCAGACCACTTGAAAGTAGAAGGACCAGACTTGTTCTACTGGGCTCTACCCAGCAGAGAGTGGTGAAGAAGAGTGTTTTGCAGGGAAGGATGAAGGCCTCACTTGCTGTTTGATACAGCACTGATCATCAGATGGAGGAAAAATACTTCTTCTAAGGCACTTGTTCAAAGTAAAAAAAAGCACAGCTCATAAATAAAACTTGGGGTTTTTGCTACTGATCAGGAGCAGCGCAGCTTTGCTCCAAAGGGAATATGGCGGCAGCCGTTTGGTCCAGCGGTGCTGGTGGCACCAATTCATGCCCCCCAGCTCCAGGGAGAAAGACAGAACTGTGAAAGTGAGGGGGGCCAGTGGGTACCATGGCCAGGCTCTACCACAGGGGCTGTGGGTACGGCTCCAGCCTCCTTCCCTGTTCATTTTCTCTCCCTGGCACTTTGGAGAGGCCTTGGCACTGTACCTCAAGTCAAACCCCAAGTGAAGCCCCCTTCCCAAAGCCGTTGCCTAAGTGCCGGACACCTGACAGGCTCTATCTTTTGTTTGCTGCAATTTTCTCATTATAACAAAAAGAAAAATGGCAGGCTCAAGAGGGGTGGAAGATTCAGAGAGAGGCCTTCCTGATGAAGGCGTCAGTTGTTGCAATCAAAGATCTGGATTTAATAAATGGCTCTTATTCACAAATCACTTTAAGGCTCTTCAGCTTCTCTCAAAGAGGTGCTTCTACATATAGGGTTTCCTTTCTATTTTATTTCTTAATGATTTCAGAAAGCACTGTTGTTACCATTGACACTAAAGCCAGTATCCCACCTTTCCCCCACCACCAGGAGAAGGAAAGTTGAAGGTAACAACATACTTCCATTTTCAGGACTGCAAACTGCAGCTTCCTGTTCTTAGTGTGAAGTGCACAAATCCCTACAACAATATCTGGATGGAGTCTAAAATGGACAGGCTCTCTGCGTGTATGTGTGTGTATGTTATTTCTAAAGAAATCCCTCAGCCTTCTCAGCAACTCACCAGAGAAAGGAGGTGGGAAATAACAATCAACATTTAGTTTCTCACATCCAAAAGGTAAACCAGTCTCCCTCACCACATCCCAGCCACTCGCATCAGCAGAAAATGAAGATGAACCAACAAACGAGGGGCTCATTACCCCCTTTGCCCAGCACAGTCTGGTCTGCAGGAAAACCCACTCAGTCCTGGCAAAGTGCAACTCGCCAGCAGGACCTAGTGGCAGGAGCAACAACTCCCCTTATTCCCTGTTATGGCATTCAGTTCCCATAGAAAACAGCAAAAAAGTACCCCATGCCAGCCCACCTTATGAGGCACAATGCCAAGGGTGATCCCCAGGCACCCATCAGGCCTCCGAGCAGCACTTCTGGTGGTTCATCTTGACCTTGTGCTTGATGCCGTCGTACAGTTCAAAGTTGTAGTTCTCCAGCGTGGTGGAGCTCCGTGAGGACAGCCCGGCGTACGAGCACGTGCAGTAGAGGAGCAGACCAGCACAGATAGCCCCGAGGAGGACGCCCAGGGAGCTCATTGCTATAATGGTCACCAGGATGGGATCCAGGGTGTACAGCCAGCTTTTTTCTTTGTCCAGCTTCGGGGTTCCTGGAGAGTTAGTAGAGAACAGTGTGTCGTTCCTATCCGATCCAAAGTAATCTGCAGTGGAACGGGCACTTATTATCCAGGGATCACTTTTTATTCCCTCTCACCTTTACCCATTACTTACTTGGAGTTGTGACAGCTTTAAAAAGGTATAAGTATATATATCTGAGAATATTTCAGCAGGATTCACTAAACCGGGTCTAGAAATACTGTGAAGCACTGAACTACCTAGAAAGTTAGGCACTCTTAAATCACTTTTACACATCAGACCATTTACATGGCATGCTAGCAATTTACACCCCCCGAAACTCTAGCCCTTTCAGTGCCACTGGGTTCAAAGCTATGGAAACAATCTGTCACAGTTCTCAGACTTAATTTTCTTCATTTATAAGTCAAAATGCTATGCAAGCATCAATTAATGCTTGAAAGCTCACTTTCACTTGTTCTAACACAAATACAATATATTGACCTTGCAAGGTTGCTGGCTGTTTGAAAACAGGAAAAGAAAATTAATGTCTTTGTCCAGACACTAAGCCACCTCTTCAGTGTATGTTCTTAAGTGTGTTATAGCTCCTAATACCGACTAAAGCTGAGGTTTGTGAGTAATCATAGCATCTGATACTAAAACACAAGTTGGCACAGATTGTCCATGTGGCATTTGGGTACCAACCTGGATCATTGTCTTCAAAGTCTTGCTCAGAGCTTGGAAAGTCATCCTCCATTCTTGGGAAGTTCACTAGAACAACAAGATGGGAAGCACTGTTTGTTAAAATAGGCCTTTTTGGGCGTATTATTGCCACTGGTCACTGGATTGAGAGACCAGCCAGAAAAAAAGTAACAGTCAAAACTACTACAATGCTCTTTCTCATGGAAGGAGGAAGAACTCTTTCTTTTCTTCCTTTGGCCAAAGTCAGTGAAGACTCTTGCACCTTTGAGAGAACAGGATCTTCCCACTACATCACATTTCATGACCACCAAATGACCAGCTTTTAAGAAGAAAAGAGAGTGAAAAGCAAAGAAACCAGACAACCTGAATAGCACTAAAATATTGTCACTGGTGCCTGCATAATGGCCATAATTCACTATTAACATACTCCTGGGTATTACCCTTACAACTTTGAATAGGATCTTAGTGCCTTTCATTACTTGCCACTAATGCTGGATCCATTTAGCACACACTCTATTTTTCATCTTTCCCCATACATTTTACTGGATACAGAGCTTCAATGATCCAGTTCCTCTTTGGGTTTCAGATAAATTCATAGTAATTTGAGGAATTCGTGTATCATCATTATATGTTTTAATGCAAAAGCTGGTTGAAATTGGGAGAGAGGCAAATGGGTGTCCATATCTAGGCATTTATGTTAATATTTCTCTGATCCAAATTCCTTTCAGTGATGACATTTCTTTTTATTGTTCAGCACAGACCAAGGACTAGTAACCAAATGCACATACTATAATCTGAGCAGAAGTAAGCTATTTTCCTGTGCAGTCTTCCTAGCATTATCTCTACGTACAGAGAGATTTTTTCACTTCTTCACTTTTCCAAAAGAAAATGTCTTTTCATTTCAATCTGCCAAGACTTTTCAAAGCTGACTGTAACTTGGGGTCCTCAGCTGAGAAGGTGTCTTGAAATGATCAGGAATGCAGAAAATCAGGGACTACTAGAAAGCGATAGAAGTCACACCTTTGAAATAGTTGTGGTTGGAAACCAAGACTACTTTGTGTCTTGTGCAAAAATGGCAAGAAGAGTTTAAAGAGGTTACTTATAAACAACCAAAACCAAAGAATGTAACTTGTGACTAAAAAAACAAGTGCAAAGAAATTATTCAAAACCTTATAAGAGAATATTTCTGCATATTTGCATGGATATTTAGGACTTGAAAAGGCCTCTTGAATTTTCAAATCCATTTTTTGCTATCCCAGGCAACCATATCAGGCAATTCCTGCCAGCAACCTTTCAAGGTTCACTTCCAGAGCGGGGGGCTCTGCTGAACACCATGCTGCCTCAACACCACCTTACACTTGACTGCAGAGATCCTCTGTGCTAGTACTAATGATACCTTGCCAAATACCCATTCCTTGGGCAGAACTGTAACAACACGCAAGGGATTAAGGGATTTCTTTGAATTTTCAAGTGAATCTGGCAACAGGAACACACACAACCCTCCTGATGATGAGTTATGCTTTTAGTGAGTCAGGTAGTTAAAATGACTCAAGGCTGCTGGGAGATTGTTGAAGAAACATAGGTGCACACTGTCTTCCATAAATCCTCACTTTAGCAGCGAGTTCACATGATTTCTCAACATTTCTCGAACTGACAGGCCCAGATGGCAACATCTTAGGGCTGGGAGAATTGCCTGAGGGCTTCTTGCAAACATTTAGAACCAAACATGTGGAAAAATAACTTGCAAAGCAGTTCACACATGGAGTGTGCATTGCTAGTTGTCCATTGGAAGACAAGCAGTGAGATTTGCCATCCGTGTCACCCACACAACCCTACAGAAACTGTATGTTGCTCGAAGATGAGCAGAGGTTGAAATCGGGCCACAGTCTGCCCAAGGAGTCCATATGTGGGGAAAGACTGTTGGAAGTCATTTGCCTTTCCATATTGTAGCTGCTCTAAATTTTGTATGAGAACAAGCTAGCGATTTGGTCCTTTTGTTATTTCCCCGGGTAACCTTGAGGGAAAAGCCAGAAAAAAAGAAGTATTGGTTAATTAACACTTTCAAAAGAACACCAGTTTGTCCAGACTAAAAGGAAGGAGCGCTGGGAAAATGTGAAAAGAGAGAACATTTATACAAAAAGCCCAGCCCAGAATCTATTTACTCGTCTAGCAATTTGCTCAATTCCCCATGCTAATATGACTCTTAAGTCCTGCTTAAATGATATCTTCCTCCTTGCCCATTTTCCTTCCTCCTCAGGCCCTCATTCTTCTGTTCCCCACATGCCATTTCACTGCTATTCAACTATATGTTATCATGCAGGGCTCTACACCAGCTTTGGAAAAACATAATTTGACATTTCTTTTTCCATCCTGGGGTTTCTCGAGTCATTAACTGAATCAGCTGGGGTTGTGTGGGTGTCTGTGGGAATTGAAGCTGGTGGTCTCAGTTCAGTTCCTAGTGGAGATGATTTGGAATCTAGCCTGTCACAGAATCTAGCCTGCTATTTGTCATCAATGAGGCTCCTCTGGAACAAGTCTCAGCAATACTGTCACAAGTGAAGCAGGCCACATAAAGCAGCCCTCTTGGAAAGGGGTCCCCAGAAAAGCCCTTGCAAACTGCTGGGCAGAATGGGAGAAACATGAATCGCTCTCTGTTGTGGAGAGCTGCTTCTTTAAAGGGCAGCTTCCAGGAACAATTTAGTTTGTATTTTAATGGAGAAAAAAATATATTGGAGAAAGGGAGGCAAGAAAGTTAGGGGGAACTGTATTTAAACATGAAAGAAGAATGCTTTCTCCTGAGTGAAAGGCACTTTTTAAAGCTTGCGTGCTGAATGATGGCTGTGAGCACCTAGCCAGTCATGCCCAAAAGATGATGTTAGCAAAGATGCTGGAAACAGCCTGATGCCAAGAAAGATTGTTATCTGTTGGATCTGAGAGCACTACCAGCTAAAAGGCTAATTTACGGGACCTGAAAAAAAGAAATTAAATTCTAATCAAAGACAAGGACTGACTTAAGTACCATGTTTGTATGAACTCACGGAGGGAGAGGAGAGAATTAGTATTTCCAGAGTTTCAGTGTACATCTGTTTTAAAATAGTAGCAGGGCTGGGAGGGATTGGGCCAGGGCAGATGAAGGAGGCACAAGGGCAGACAAGGTTATCTGGTGTCTCACCATAGACATGTCTGTGCTTCTTGCAGGAAAGCTCTCCAAACCTGAGCTCAGCATGTCATATGGACTGGCATGTACTTCCCATCACCACACGTGCTGGATGCCAGCTCTTCTGCACAGGCTTACCAGCAATGCCCACCGCCTCAGGCAGAGACCTCTCCACAGCAGTAGCTCTTGGCTTGGTGCAGAGAACACCAAGTTCTGATTGCTGGAACCTGGACACATTCTTCCAAAGCAAATGACAACCATCAAGAAAAAAAAGTTGCTGTTTCTTTCTAGACTGACTTTGTCTGGTATAAATCCAGGCACTGAGTGCTGCCTCCTGCTGGGTCCCTCCACAGTGGGGCAGAGCTCTATCACCCCACATCTCTTTACACATAGGCATTTGCGGGTGGTGGCCATGGCGCCTCTTCAACTCTTTCTGGGTGAACAAAATGAGCATCTCAGCAGGAGGTGCCTTTCCCAAACAATATATTGAACTTGCAGCAATTTCCAGCTCTTTTTGTTGCCTGCCCACAGCTGCTCTGGCACAGGGGAGCCTGGCCTGGAGAGCACCCAGGATGCACTCCCACCATCCCCATGCTCCTGCTCCCCACTTTCTGCAGGGGTCCATGGGCTCTGGGGATAAAGGGGATGCACCAGGTGATGGTGGCTTGTGAGCATTGCTACCTACCATCTTTCACTCCACAGTAACATCTGTAGCTGTGCCTGCTGGTACAAAAGAGCAGAACATGTAGGAGGAAGGAGGAACAACAAATTGGTCTTTCTGGGGAAGTGAGCAGCACATGGTTGTTTCCCCACTGTGTAAAGGACCAGAGGCAGCCATCTACGTGCTCACTCCTCTCTCCTGCTGCTACAACATCCCTCTTGGCCAGTTGCTATCCGGCCCAGCAAGGAGAGTGTAGGAGGTGCACGACTGATTTGCTGCCAAACAGTGCCAACACTGCCCTGAAACATTAAATGAGGCCATATCCAGGAAAACGGGGGCAGAAACTGCCACTTTCCAGCCTTGGCAGGGAGAGACAGAGCTCTGTCTCCGCGCTCATCCTTGCTTTTCTATCTTTGCTCATTCCCAGTCCTTTTCTCTCAGCAGCAATAGCGTGACTCCAACACACGTCATTTTGTTTTGACACAGCCGAGCAGCCGTGGTGGCCTCGCCTTGACACCGCTCTGCTTGGCAGCAGTGCAACGTTGCTCCTCTGGCTGGGAGCCCCGGGGGCTGGGGGTGACACCTCCCACCCTCAGTGAATGGGGAAGCACTTCTCAAAGCAGGAGCACAGGCACCAGGCAGAAACACTCCCTCTGAATCCCTCATTGCTCTATTTCCAGCTGAAAATCCACCTCACTTCTGTCTTCCCCACTCCTCCAGAAACACAGAACTACTTTAGTTTACAGAAGGACTAAGTTCCTGCCAAATTTCAAATTAAAACAGTGCTTTGGCTGCAGTTGAGCATTAAAGAAAGCAAACAAGCAGCCACTCCCTGGCCTGGCCGCCCTCTGTGGTGCAGGAATCCTTGGACCTCATTCTCAGATTGCCTTGGGGCTGCCCTGGCAGTGGTCAATAGAGCACACCATGGAACCATCTTCTGGGGGGCACCGAGGAGCCTCTTGCACTCCTTGGGCTTCCCATGTGCAGAAAACATGTGGAAGTGTGGCTGGGCAGCTGAAGACCCCCCACCAAAAGCATTTGGAGACATGAAGGCAGGCTGGGTGCTTGAGGCAGAGGCGGATGTGAGCAGGCAGCTATTTCCAGCCCCGGTGCTGCCCTCCAACATGCGGCACCCTGCCCTGCTGCACACATGGCAGATGGCCAAGGTGGCTGCCCAAACAAGGACCCTGCCAAACCCTCTCTGCAGCAGACATGTCCCCTGTTGCAGCCTGATCCCTTCTCCAGTGTTCCCTGCTTTTGCACCTCTCCTCTGCACCAACACCAGGCCAGGGAAACAGTGGTGGTGGCATGCTGTATGCATGACAGTGGCATTACACAGCATGGTTTTCCTCTTCCTCTCCCTTAGTGCTGGACTATCTGGGTAAGGATACACTCACCAGTCCCAAACCGACTAGCTCCTTGGTGCAAGGGCAGCACTTGCCACCATGCAAGGACTTGGAGCTGGGGGAGAAGCTGGCAGCTCTGTGGCATCCTGATATGTTTATCACCCTCCCCGTTGTTGCTGTTTGTTTTTACAGCGCAGTGGCTAACGACACACGATTCCTCAAAGTGGCAGTCACGCCTGCAGTCTCTGCTAAGAGCCGCCAAAGCCACTGATGGAGGAGCTGTGGAGGAAAGCCAGGCGGCTGTCCAAGCTTGCCTTGGGGCCTCGCCTGCTGTCTGTGCGCCTCACTCTGCTGCCCTGACATAGAGTAAGCGGGGGCCGGCCCCGATAAAGTCAGCAGGTTTTCACAGGGTTTCTAGAGGGACAAAAATCCAATCAGAGCCCGTGCACAGTCTGGTTTCTACCTTGTTCTCTTGCACTCACCAGCAGAGGCATTTCATCCCTGCCAGGAAAAGCCAACCTCGCCCACACAGCCCGGAGGGAAGCGGCTCTGGCGTCCCTGTGCCGAGTGTCATCCTGCAGGTGCATGCCCTGGCAGGAGGCTGACCCAACTGTGCGGCCAGTCTCTCGGCTGGTGAATGAGCACTGCACTTTGCAGCCTGAGTGATCAGCCATCTCGGGCATGCTGACATTGCCAAGGCACAGCACAGCCCTCCCTTTCCCACAGCGCCCTTTGCTTTGCCAGGCCAGTGCTCCATCTCTCACATCCACATTAGGCACTGGCTTTGCCCCGTCATTTACAGAGAATGTCCATGGACTCCCTTCTGCCAACCGCATGGCATTGCTTTCCCTACAACACAGCAGCAACCATAAAGATACAAAGAGTGACACCATCACCCCATGTTCCACCAGGGAGCCATGCCCAGAGCCTCCACATGCCACACAGGAGACATCAGGCTTCCACCTCTAATACTGCTTCCTGAAATACAGAGCCCCAACAGCTACCCCAAAAAGTTTACCCCTTTTTTTAAGTAAACACTTGAATTCATGAAGTTACTGGCAGAAGAGTTTGCATCAAAATCACACTAAGTTGTATTTATTTCCTTAAACAAAGCATGCTAATTTAGCTGCTTTCTTCCCTATGATGTGCTGCAGCCTGAGCAGGACCCAACTCTCCGGTCAATCTGTCTGTGGCTCACGTAGGGAATAATTAGACCCTGAATGATTCTTCCCTTTTCGTCTGTTTACTTAACAGAATTTTTTTCTTCCTTGTTGAGAAGCCATCAGCTAGTTTCTCTCTCCCTGTTTTTCACATATGCATATTTGTTTTGAATTTTGCCTGAACAGTCGCTGAAGTGTACAAAATGCAAATTACAAGTGTATGGGCTTTGCTGTACAATTAGAGAAAAAAAAAAAAAAACCCTCCCCCAGAAAAGCAGCATGTGTCCTCAGCTTTGCTTGTGTTTGAACAGCCAATGTGAGGGATCACATTTGAATTATTTTTTTGTTGATGGCCTGAATTCCTAGTAAAGTCAGGAAGTTTCCTTGCAAAGCTGAGCTGTATGCCAGGGTAAAGAGTATAATAGAAGGAAAATAAATGAAGGAGGGAAGGAAAAACTTCTCAAACTGGCAACAAAATGTATTTCACATGAAAGGTGATGCTGCTGACTGCTGAAGGGCTGAAAGGTGCACCTAGAGAAGACAAGAAGCAGAACTGCTGCAGCAGAGGTCCCTGTAACAAGTTGGGAGGGCTCAGGTGAAGGAAAGGCAGGGGATGCACACCTCTCTAAACACTCTGTGCTGTGGCACCCAGGCCACTCCCGAGGAGGTCTCCTGCACAGTCTGACATGCAGAGGAAAGGACTGCACAGAAGAGGAACGTGTTGCTGTTTTCATTATTAATTTTAGTAACGGCTTACCCTTTTTTTGCTGTGCTCAGGGACAGTACAGCCGGCAGCCGAGCCAGCCACAGGGGCCCCGGGAAGTTGGATGTCCTGTCTCCAGGGGCCCCCTGAAGAAATTCTGCATAATCACATTGAGCAATTTAGCACTTAGGAAACATTAGTGAAATCCCCAAACAATCCCAAGTGTCAGTCCAGCTGCCCAAAAGTCCCACTAAGGACTGTTACAAGTGTAATGGATCTAAAAGCTGCTATTAATGGCCTGATCCTGAGTGCAGCAAAACAGGGTGCACACAGGAGATGCGCTGCAGGGAGCTGAGTCTGCACAGGACAAGAGCTTCACTTTGCTAAAAGAAATAGCCCTGATGCTCCAAAAGAAAACATGGAGTTTTGAAACTCAGCTTTGCTTCAGTCAACAGCATTCTCATTAGCAAAGAAAGAAGAAGAAAGAAAAACCCCAGATATTTGTATAAAAATATCATCATTTTATTACATTCCACACAATACATCTTCAAAGAATTTCAAAATTCCACAAGATATTTTTCACACACAGGCAACTGGGCAACGCTGGGGATGTCAGGGTTTGAGGAGCAGGGGAGAACTGGGAGTAAAAATCTTGAAGTGACCTTCTGTTTTGTCTTTGGTGATTTTGGTTTGAAGGACAGGGTGCCACATTCTCCTCTCTGACATGCCAATGCATACTTGCTAAGTCCATAAGGGTGAACTTGGTCAAAGTGAGGAGATCATCTGAACTAGGGAGACTGAACTGACTTTGGAAATGTGACAGTATCATCTGCTGACGTGGCTTATGCCGACCTGATAATGCAGCAAGGGCATGCCAGTATTTCACATCTGTTTTAATTTGCAGCTGGCTGAGGGGGACAGGATTTCACATCCCAAACCATATGCACCCCAACACCAGTGCTGTGTGATGAGGAGGCTCATGATGAAAGCACCCTGGCCCTGAAGCCCCTCTCCAGGCACCCTTAAATGGTACTGCCTTTAAAGTGACAGGAGCTCCCCAGGTCCCTTCTGGCCCTGCTGAGACAGGCATGTCCCTGCTGCTCTTGAAAACCTTGTAGGAGCTGGGCCCGGCTCCCAGGTGCAAGGCTGCCCCAAGCACCCACCACCCCAGTGTGCTCACCATGGCACATCACCCTGGGTTTTTTCTGCACTCCCTGCATGTTTTAGACACTTGCTGCTGCAGCTGAGGGGGTCCCACTGAAATCTGTTGTGGAAACAGCATGGAGAGCTGAAACTGGCTGCATGAATTAAGGCAAGGAGGTGGGGGAGAGTGACACCCCCATGAGCAGAGATCCCTTGGGGATAGGGCTCTGCTGCCATAGGGGTCAATACCACTTACGCACAGCACCGTTTGTATTTCTACTTTTTTTCCCAGACCAAAAGGAAGCTCAAGACTGCACTGAAGTTAACAGAGCTGCTCAGCTTGATTCATCTTATGCAATATTCATGGGCAAAGAAGGGATGGGCACTAGCAAGTTTAGGAGGGGGGAGGGAATCTGATCACTGATCACAAATGAACACAAACAAGATGGAGAACCTTGCTCACCGGAGGTACTTTTTTTTGCCTGCAAACAGATTAGGGTTAACAAGTCAAACCACTTTTGCATGTCATCATTCAGTAATTTATATAAGGCATTTCCACTACAATATGCTGGGCCATTCAACAGTCAGAGGCATGTGGAGGCTCCTCCTTGCCTCCCGAGTTAAGCAGCAGCAATAGCTGGGCCCCCCAGGTGCACAGGCTGGGCTTTGCTTGCTAGATGTTACTGGCACTCTAAGAAGCAGAACATTAGCAAACGCAAAACTGATATTCGAGAAAGTCAACTGGCAATTTTTATGATTCAGCAGCTATGAATTGGGCAGAGGAAAAAAAAACAAACCCAGAAAGGGGAACTATACTTGTCCCTTGAACATTTCTAGCAGAAAAACAAGGAGGAGCCCTCTCCCCCTTCCCCCTGTAAAAGCAAAACCATCAGCACCCAGAGCGAGGATACTTATTAAATAAATAAACCTTCAATTCTCAAGAAACTACAGTATTTAGCATCCACTAAGACCTGCTGAAGTCTATGTGTTACCCTAAGGCTGGCTTTAACATATACAAACAAAACATTCATTATGAGCTTCTCTGATATAAGGCAACTTCAAATAGATTCACTTGTGGGTGGGGGAAGAGGAGGGTTTCCCCTCCCTCTTCCATACAATGGCTGTGTTATCATGTTGGTTGCAGAAAGAATAAGATGTAGAGATCTTACTTTTTGAACATCTATGGACCTCTCTGGATTCTTCTAGCCATCTGAGGTGGACATTCCTACTGTCCAGCCTGGCCTCTTCTCAATTTGCACCCAAGACATTTAACACTATCAAACAAGAAACCCAGCCAAAGCTAGATAAGGCAACAAAAAAGCATTGCTCTCTTCCCCAAGTAAACAAATCAGGACATTCACCATAAACACATCCCAGACCTTCCAGAGAGGAGGTGGGAAGGGGGGGGGAATTAACAACAACAAAAAAGCATTCCCTGTGCAAGTAGAAGCAACGATAAGCAAATTAAAAAGGGGCTTTTTCTAAATACACAGTCAGTCAGTCATACACACTCCCATACACACTCTCAGACACAGCATGCATGCGCACGAGCCTCACACACAAGCTTCCAGGCTCGCCATCAAGTTCCCTTGCAGGCTGCCTACTGGGAGGAGAAAAAAAAAACCAAAACAAAGAAGCTGACCAGCAAAAAATATTCCCCAAATAAACACAACAAAACAAAAAAAAATCCCCACCCCAAGACTCCTTGAAAAGTAATCGAAAGGGAGTGTTCACTTCTGAAGTGAAGGGGCGGTGTGTCTCTTCTTGCAATCCAAGATGCAGCATTAGTTTAGTTTGTAAAAGATTCGGGGAGGGTTGGGGGACGGAGAAGGGACGGAGATGTCTAAGAGTTCACACATATGTTAGGTAAGGAAAAAAGTGCAAAACTGAGGCAACGTATTTGAAGTCTTAGTTTCTGTCTGTCTGTCTGTTTTGTGTTTTGTTTGCTCTCTTGTTCCTGTTCGGCTCTCAGCAGCGCGAGCTGGGGTCTTGCTCTAGTTTTATGGTTAGGGTGGGCTCCACGGCCACGGGGGCCCCGTTGGCATAATGGGAGGTTTTGTAGGTGATGGAGTGATCGCTCTTCTTGGCCGCATAGCGGAACCGGTGGTAGTGGAGCACAAGGGCCAGCGCGACGGAGACCAGCACCACAACAGCACCTCCGGCGGCAATAACGTAATACCAGTAGGCTGGGATGGGCTGCACTGACACCGTGTCCACTGTGGGCTCGGTCCCTGGCAGGAGGGTTGCCCCTGGGGAGGAGACACAGAACAGGGTTGCTAGGTGGGAGGCATGCAGACGCATAAAAAGAAACACACATGCTTTCAAGAGTACAGCACGGAGCAACGCAAGGTCCCACAGCCGCCTCCGGGTATGGGGCGTGCTCCTAGGGGAGGGCACAGCCTGGCATTTGCTGAGCCCGCATATTCAAGGGCCTTTTTCTTCCCTTTTAATTAATCAGGCTGCCTGGATCGCAATACAAATTCCATATGCACGCTATTATTACTGTTATTTCTGGCATCAACAAATGTTTTTTTCCCTTCTTTTTTTTGGCCATCTCCAGATCAGCCACCTGGTTTTGTCTCCACATGGCAGATGTTGTCAAGCAGTGACAAAACACATCATGTTCCTAATTGGAAGAAAAGCATAATCTCAGATGGCCAAGGAAGTTACTACAGGAGACTGGGAAAGAGATTACAAGGAGAAGCATTTGTTGTTCTTACTGAAAAGACAGAGAAGAAGATCTCTATTTGAAAGTGCTCTGCACACAGATCTAGTCTCACTAGGTGCCCCATTCACAAACCTACAGATTTCCTTATTATTTTTTAAAGTGAGAACGGATGGTTATAATTATTTACATGGCACGGGCTGCAAAATTCAACCCAACACTCATATAAGAAACTCATGCTCTTTCCAGCTTAAGCAAGCCAGGATTATGAATTCATGCTGGTAAAGCGACATGTCCAGGGAGGGCTGGAAAAGCACGTGCCTCCCTTGAATCCAAGGGCAGGCAGTGCCCATCCTCAGCTCAGCGATGGTCAACCCTTCCTACTCTTGCAGCTGTAGTATGTTGCAGGGCATGGCTGCAAGGCGCTGCTCTCCCTTCCCAGGTCATCCTGGGACAGCTCAGCACACATCTGTTGATCAGACACGCTGAGCCTCACCACCTGTCCACAGAGCATGTCCACACACGTGGCTCTGCAGGCACTGAGCACCGGGGTCGGCTCACGCCCACGGCCCGCGACCGGCTTTGCGCTACCGCTCCTGCACACGCCGCTCTCACCTCCCCAGCAACACTCGTGGGAGAAAGCTGTAAATAACTATGGAGAGATGCATTTTTGCACCACATTTATTTACTGGCTATTTCAAGGGGGCTGGAGTCCCCAGGGAACTCTCTGAAGGGTTTGCTCTGATGCAGGACACACTGACCCCCGAACTCCGCTCACCCTCTCCTCTTGCCCCTGGCCTGCTTGTGGGGAGCAGCCCCCTGGCTAGGTGCTGGCAAGAAGAACTCTGGGGGCTGCTGGGTTTGGTGTCAGCATATCAATGAGCTCTGTGCTAACCAAACCCCAGCTGGGTTTCCTGAGTAGACTTGGAGGATGCCAAGGGGAAAATACAAAACAGCTCAGGATGCACTTAGCTTTGCTAGCAGCAAGGGCATCTTGCAGCACACCCTCTGCCCTCCCCTCCAAACACTGCCCTAATAGCAGAGCCACTGGCTGGAAATTTGGGATGGCGATGGCTTTTCTTCTGCTAGGAGCACAGGAGATTAGGCAAAGTGATGGTTCCTCTGCCACTCACAAGGCTTTCCTTCCCTCCCCTTTCCTCAAAACCTGGGCACAGGGAGTATAAAATAAGAATGAACACTTCACCCAGATGAATAGCTACAACAAAAAACCCCCTCAAAACCTAGAAAAAAACCCCACACAGGCAAAACAAATCCTGTTTTTACAGAGCAGGAGGCTGGGAACCACCCACATATTTGTCACTGAAGGCAAGAAATTCGGATGTCTCAGGAGAAGACTAAATGCCAGATATGCCACCCTCGACCCATCTCACCCCAGCTGCCCCTTGCCATCAGGAATGGGGGTGGTCCTGTCCCTCCTGCCCTCCAACGGCACCTGCAGAACAGGGATGCAGGGTGAGCTGTGTGTTGGGGATGGCACAGGTAGGGAGCAGGCAGCCCTCTGCCTCCTTCTCTACCTCCACTGGCCACCCTGGGTGGGGGGAATGAAAGCAGCACATCCCTGCGCTTCCCCAAGCAGCTGCTGCCCCTCACCTGTCTCTATGGGGGGTGGCAGTGTGGGACACCCCATGGGGGCTGCTGCTTGCTCCCTATGAGGCTGAGCATGTTCAATGCTGCCTTGAGCTGCACTGATAACCCACCACTGTCTCCCACCACAGATCCAGCTGGGCAAGCCGCCCCAGACCCAAATGTGACCCACCACCATCCCCAATGGATCAGCAACACCTTGCCTGTGCTTGACAGCACCGGGGTGCAGGGCTGACCCCTGCAAAGATTGTGGGGCTGCTCGCTATGTAGAGGCCACTTGTGTTTACACTTAGTGACACAACTGCTTACATAGCGCCTTGCTCCAGCAAGAGATTTATGGGTGAACAGCCTCTCACACCACTGATATGCACCAGGTCCCACCAGTGGAAACTGGGGTGGGGAAAGGGGGCAGGTGCCAGGGATGCCAACAGCTCCTGAGTCTCAAGAGAGCAGGAGGAAGGTTTCCTCCTGATGGCTGTATATTGTCCACCAGAGGACTGGGAGCACAAAGGGGGGTCTGCCCTTTGCCCATGCACCGCTGTCTGCCTGGGGATGGAGGGAAGCAGCATGATGCGCCCCAGATGATCCCACTTGTGTGAAGGATCCCTGAGGATCTCAAAGCAGCTGGAAGCCAACCCCTGCTTGGCCCTGACCCACTCCAGATGTCCCTGTGCAACAGCCAGGGCTGCAAGCATGAGGGGTGGTGCAGAGCCCTTCCTTAGCCCCTGTTTCCGCACTGCATGGCCCTGCTGAGGAGATAGCAGAAGTCTGGAGAGTTCATTTAGCAACTGAAGTCATTAAGGAATCACACTCAGTTGTCTCTAAGCCCTAACGCAGCCAATTCCCAACGTTAATGATTGTTCTTCCTTACATTGCCAGCCACTAAATATAGCTGCCCATCCACTCAGCACACAGCACTGATGTTATCTGCTCTGTTTTTACTGGCTCTAATGCTCTCTGCAAGTTTTCTGTTATATCAGTGGAAAAGTTCATTGCTCAGGGAGATGGAAAAAAAAATCCATCTTCCTAACTTAATAATTTTTCCACTCCCCTTTGCCTTCCGCCACACACACACACTCTTGCCCTTCCTCATTTATTCACTAGTGCTCTCGTCTTAATAAAGAACTGCCTCCCGCTGTTGCTGTCAAGTTTGTGGCTGCTGTGTTTATGGCTTGGGACACCAGTCAATGGAAACTGGATTTAATCCCTACAGGGTGGATATTTCATGTGGGTGTGCTGCTGGTGCTCACACCTCCCACCTGTCCAGGTACAGCCCCATCCTCTTTCCAATAGGGAAGACTCTACAGGGATCAGTTTTGGAGCTCTGCAGCAAGAATCAAAACCCAAAAGAAGGAAAAGCATAAGTCATCTTGGGAAGAAAAGGAGAAAACCCTTTCCAGAGAGCCTCCTAGAGGGCTGCCTGCCTTGCTCTGCCACTTCCATGTCACAGGTAATATTCCTTTCCGAAATCACTGACATTAACTGCTGTGGACAAGCAACACAGCTGGACTTTTCACAGATGGCACAGATGAAAGCAAGTATTACACTCATCTAATCTGAATGCTACAAAACCAGTGTCAGCTTCAACCCCATAACTGCCACCGGTCATTTCTCCAGGAAGATATCTGATTTCAAGATACCTGGTGTGAGAGAATCCACCAGTCCCAAAGGCAAATTCTTCCCGTGGTTTGCCTCCACATTCTTTGGAATACACCTCTTATTTTTAGCCTGATATTTATCTAATTCCTTGCTTCCAGACACTTGTTATACCCTTTCTTTAAGGGTGAAATGCATCAACTCTCAAATGCAGCACAGTTTAAACACACTTACTGGTCTTGTAAGATCCCGACCCACTAGCTGAAACGTATTCCACCTACGCAGTTCTCTTCTTATTATTTGCCTTGTGATCCTGGAGCCTGTAAGGTGCATATTTTCAGCTTTGCTCACAAGCCAGGAGAGGAAGGATTTGCTATTATTTTTAATGGCATCTGACTTTGTCAGCTCATCATGTAATTGCAGGGGTGGGGGCTATAGAACATCTCAGTAATTTCTGCATAGTCTTTCCTCTCCAACTCCTTTTTATCCAGCCAGGGATTTCTTCCCCTCATTTTACCCTCTCCTTCTGCTGGGCATCTCTGTCTTTCCCTCATTTTAATTATTATCATGTAATTGCCTCCAGTCTTACTTCTTCATCTTTTCCCTCTGCATTTTGCTCTTTCCCAGGTCACTCCATCCCTCTGTGCCATCCATTCCTGCCTGTCATCCAGGGAAACCTTCTCAACCTTTCGCTGCAATTGCTCCCTGTTAGGACCAATCCTAGGATGTCCTTGAGGGAGCCAGGAATGGGCAGGAGCCACTGGAACAAGCTGGCAAGTTCCAGTGTGAAGGGGAGGTGTGCCTGTAACAGCATCTGCCCGTGCTGCTCAGGGACCTCACTGTCGTTCCCCAGCCAGTGTGCCCTGGGGAATACGATGGGGAAATGGAGGCACATAGGCAGCAGGGCTGGGGGTGAAAGGAAAAAGAAACAACATGAGTTAGCAGCAGTTTAGAACAGACTCAGTGTGAGGACCCAGAGAGAGGTTCAAACTGAAGATAACACACATGTAACAAAAGACAAGGATGGTGTTCACAAAATAGATACCAGACCAGGCTTAGGAGAACACAGAGCAACGACGTAAGTAAGGAAGGGTTGTGAGGCTTTAACTGTCAGCTGAGAATACTGCAGCAGCTTTTCAGTAACGTCACAAGCCTGAATATCAGATCAATAAGCAGCCTATAAATAAGCAAACCTAAATTCCTAGATGTTACAGTATGGGTATGACTGTAAAACACAGTGTTACACCCTGCACTTGTCCCTCACGTTGGCAACACTCCACAGCCTGCATCCCCAGGGATGGAGTTGACTTCAGTCTGTCTACCTTTCCTTTACTGCCACAGATCCCAGTGCACATACCCCATGAGAGACAGCTTTGCCCACACCGAAATGCAGTTGCTTCTAGGGTAGAGTCCAGCCATACCTTACAGTTCACCAGCATAGTAGGGGAGGGAAAGAGTACAGATATCACGTTCAAGCAAAAGCAAAGGGCATGTTGACTGAATTGACAAAACAACTTTAAAGTTAAGGGGAGCCCCAACTTTGCTCTTCATCACAACAAAACCCTCAGACACTGCTGAAAAGGCAGGCAGGAAAACAAAATCCAAAATCAAAACACAGGGAACCCCCCTCAGACTAAACTCATCTTCTCTGCAAAAGCAGATAGCTTTTCCCACCCCAGAGCAAGACAAACAGCATCCCTACTGACTGCTTAAGGGGAAAGGCAGTTTTTCAGAGTTCCTCACCTTTTCTCTTACTCTGTAGGTTTGATCAGAGAAATGCTGGTTTCTGTGCTCCAGGCTAGTATTAAGCTATTAAATGCACCATTTCACCTTGTTTTCCTTTTATTGACTGTCACCTTCAGAGCTCCTCATGGCAGTTTGCTCTCCCACTTCTACTTCCCAACTCCTTTCCCCTTCCAAGCAGACCGATCCCACCTTCTTTCACCAGCATGTCAAACACCACCACTGCCAGACCATCTATGAACTGGAGAACCACCTTCCCTCACAATAATGTGAGTTACTGCCACCAGATTTCACTTCAATTGGCTACTTTTTTTTTCATTTAAGTCAGTTGAAAACTACTCCTCAGCTTTCCCATTTTGAGCTTAGCTGCTCTTCAGGAGGCTGAGTGCCTCTTGTGATGGTTTCCTAATGCTATTCAGTCCCAAGACAGGGGGACTTGCCTGCTTGCCTGCCCTGTCACCTAGCAGGAGTCACAGGGTGCCACCTCCTG
Source organism: Lepidothrix coronata (assembly GCF_001604755.1). Classification (NCBI taxonomy): domain Eukaryota; kingdom Metazoa; phylum Chordata; class Aves; order Passeriformes; family Pipridae; genus Lepidothrix; species Lepidothrix coronata. The sequence goes on from NW_016690187.1 coordinate 4,336,655, forward strand.
CTGCTGTGGCGGGGGAGGTTTAGTACACACTTGCCATTTCAGTGCTCAGATCATTTGCTGTTTGTACAAGCACACACATTGCTTTCCTTCGATGTAAAAGCCCATGCCAGCAGAATAAAACCACCGAGAGAAGTGCAGTTTTACCTGGAAAGTACGAGTTTTCACCTGGGAAAGCCGTGATGGGTTCTGCAGAGGAGAAACAAAAACTAGTATTAGAGAGGGGAGTATGACACACAAGGCCCCTCGTTCATGTCTCTACTGATCTGCAGTGACCAAGTGGAGCAGGCATGTGGCTGTGCCGCACAGAAGCCACTCAATGGGAACAGCACAGAGAACCAGCCAACCTCACCAGGACAGGGAGAAACCCGGCTCAGCTGGGGACCAGCCAGACGCAATAAGCTTCGATTCAGACACAGACTTAAGAGAAAAATATGTCTGAGGTTGAAGGTCATTTGGATCCATCCTGGCTGAGCTGAGTCATCCAATGACAAAGCCTCACCTGGCCCAGTGATGAAACCCCGAAACCCCCTAAATTTCCCAAAGTGGTTTGGTTTCTGGCTCAACTCTGGCACTGTTATTCACATGGGAACTATGTTACTTCTGGGCAGTGATGCCATGCTGCTCTCCATCTCACAGTGACAAGAAACAAAAGCAAGTGATTTTTTTTCTTCTTTCTAGATACTTTGAAGAAGTAATCTATTACAAATTACTGGATCTGAAAAGCAATAATCGCTACTTACTACTGATTACTTTCTCGGAGAAGTAATAGGCTTCTGATTATTTTTAGATTACTTCTGCATTATGCCTGTGAGTCACAGAAGCAGACTGGCTCGACTGAGTGTTAGGAAATCATCACTCGGGTTCAAAATGCGAATGACACATTTGTCAAAGGAAAAAATTATTTTGACTTATTAGCGTTCTTTCATGCTAAAAAGGAGTCAGATTACTTCCAAAGATTATGTTTGAAAAGACAGTAGTCTGTGCTGGAGTCAGCTATTCTCATGGCTCTGACAGAGAGAGAGCAGCACTGCATCTCTACCATTTCATTATTATTTTGGTGAAATCGGAAATGACCCCTTAGTTATGTTAAAGTTTGCAGTGGGAGCCCTTTGCTGGAAATGATCTGAAACAAATGTTCCTTATGGGTTATAAGATCCACATTCAACTTCCTAGATTGGGAAAAATAATTTTGTGTAGCAGTTTGGTGTTATTTTTAGGGCTGGCAATGCTTGAAACTTTGTAATTTATTAATGCTTTTGTTTTTGAAATATTAAGCTTTAGGTTCATGAGGCTCAAGATACAGTAACCCTGGAGATAGGTGAATTGCTGAGCTCAAAAGAAGTCAGATAGGAAATGCTATTAGTGTTAATCATTGGTCTTGCTTCTCTTTAATGCCATAGAAGGCAAGGGATTAAAACACCACAGTAAAGCCTTAAATACAGGGAATTTGACATCTGAAGTATTAGCTCCTTTGGCAGATGGGAGACCAGCAGAGTTCAAAGCATCAAAGAAACTGGGACTCAGCACTCAAGAGCATCTCTGGGGCAGTCCTAGTCCTCTGTTCTATTATCAATCCTGGTTACTGTACCATTTTCGCCATTGCTTGCCTGCACACGAGGGCAAGCCATGGGACCAGCCTTTCTCAATCACAATTTGTCGGGTGCTTCCTCCCCTGAGAAACCCCTCTTTGAAGAAAGCGTTTGTCCTGCTTGAGTAAGGAGGCACTGGGATCCTTCCTTGGTGGGGGAGAGGAGAGCAGCTTCCTTGAATGGGGCCTTTCAAAGCCCAGAAGGGAGAGAGGCTCTGCTCCACTGACTTTTTCCATTGGCTTCAGGATGGGTCGGACACCTTGCAGGTGTTTAGCAGTAAAACATGCCCCCCCAGGCCGTGCAGAAGCGTAGGACCTAGTTACTGTGGGTGGGTCTCAGCACAGATCCCACTAATTGAATACTGCTGGTCCCATGCTCCACTGGGATACCTCTAAATCCACACCAAAGCTAGATGGCAACCAGAGCTATCAGAGTGCCTGCATGGACATGCCAGCTAGAGGAAAAGGGTAGGGATGTGGCTCCACCAGCAAACTGCTGGACACATCTTTTTTTGCTCTTTTTTTTTTTTCTTTCCAAGTCCTCTCTGTCTTTTACATTGAATTATTCCACCTGGCTTTTGGCCTGGTTTGAGGAACAGTGAATTCTAGGACAAAAATTTCTTTTGTTATTCTGTTAACATTGCTGTAAAACCCCTCTGCTATTTTCTTTCTTGTTAGAGAAGACTCCTTTTGAACTCATCAGCCCCTCTAAGCATGTAATGCTGACTGACAGCTGGTTTCTTTTGTCAAGCACTTTCCTTTTAAATTCAGTGTATGTCCTTATCACACAGAATAGTCCCCAGTAACTGTTAGTGCTGCTCTTTTGGCTTTGCATGGCAGAGACATGCTTCCTTCCTCTCACACCAACGCAGGCAGAGCTCCTGTCCCCCAGAGACTGAGTCCCCCTCATTTCTTTAATGGGCAAGGGATGTCCCAGCTGATATCCAGAAACTCCTGGTAACTCAAGCAGAGGAGAGGTGTCCTACTGACACCTTGTGAGCAAAGGCTTTCCAGCCCCAGCTTCCCCCACCCCCATCCCTGACCCCATGGCTGGAGGCAGCACATACCCATGCAGTTCTCCAGCGGGATGTCAGTGCCGAGCCGGATGTCATCGAGGGCGAGCTCTCCTGAGTGGCCATTGCGTATAAATCCCTCAAACACAATCTGTGAGAAATTGGGACAGAAATGTTAATGCTGAGCTGGGAAGCAGAGAGTGGTTGCTGCTCCCAAGGGAAAGTGAGGGGAAATCCCTGCATACCTGTGGATCACCTGAGTCTAGCCCTGCTTCTTTGCCCTGCCTCTGCCACCCCTTCCCGAGGGAAATCTGATATGCAGGGATGGGTTTGGCAGAGAGATCTTTACCTGGCAGCACTTGGCTTGATTTTGTTCACTTAAGTGCTTCTCATAAAGAACAAAGACTCAGTGAACCCCCTTATACAAATGGTTCAAGTGGCATAACACTGAGTTACAGCAGCAGCAGCTTTGACCCATGGTATCAACCAGGCTATGATCAGAAAAAGGAAGGGAAGGACACAAAATGCACGGCTACATTAACCATAAAGTGATGTTCCCAGCATCGTTACATAAGAAGTATTGAAATGTTAGAGGAGAAGGGTCAATTTATTCCCACTTAATCACAGGCAAAATATATTTACGAAAATAAGTAGAGTCGTTAGCTCTAAGAACTGCTGAGTGGAGACACTTGCAGTATTTACATAAGGATGCTGTTATTCAGCTAATGCTGATATATTCATGTTTAACACACAAAGTAGTCAGCCAGTGCCCATCATTCTTATATAGGCATATTGTGTTTACTGGTATTTTATTAAAAAGCCAAACCCATATATGCAAACTAGCCATGCAGCTCCAGTGCAAAGCTTTTGCTTTATACCTCCATGCCTACTCTCAAAGCACTGGAATAGGCTGCTCAGGGAAGTGGTGGAATCACCATCCCTGGAAGTATGGGGATGTGGCACTTGAGGATACGCTTTAATGCTGAACAAGGTGGTGCCTAGGTTAACAGCTGGACTTGATGATCCTGGTTGTCTTTTCCAACCTTAGTGATGTTATGATTCTAAGGGTCCAAATAATTTCCTAGGGCTATGTATTTCACAAATTTCCTCTCTCCATATTAGGTGCCCCTTTTTATCTGGGGTGCCTGAGATTCACATCAGCCTGCCAAGGACACCTCCCTGAAGGGCTAGACATCTGACTGTGCAGGGGATGGAGTGTCTGAGCTGTGGGTCCCAACCCTGGGCCATCAAGCCACACAGGAAGCAGCAGTTTGGAGGGGTCAGTGGCCTGACAGCTGAAGCTCTTCCCTTAGTCAGAATCAGGGCTGGGATCTGGCTGGAGCGTGGCTCCCCAGCAGGGTGGTCATTAAAATGCTGCCTCAAGCCTGCAAGTACATTTCCTTCTGCATTGGAGAGTGCTGGATGCTGTGCTGATGCTCATTAGCAAGTGACAACAGTAGCCCTGGCTCCCTGGCAAACATCACGCTGCCCAGAAGGGCTAACTGTGCCAAAGATGCTCCTGGAAGCAGCAGCCTCTCCACGGGGTGCTGGTACAGCTGTGCCAGAGGGTCTCAGGCAGCTGTGGCAAGCAGCACAGCTCCCTTCCTCCCTTCAGCTCATCCCTTCTCTTCCACTGACGTCCTGACAGTGGGACAGGGTCTTGATCCCACAGCACTGTACCCAGCCCTCTGATCTGGTCTATGGTCTCTGAGAAGTGGAATTACAAATGAGCTCACATTCCCTCTTCCTTCTCCCATGTCAGCACTTGCAGCTGAGGCTGGAGAATGGCTGTTTGCTGACACCCTTAAGAGCTGGCTCTGCTCCCTCCTAGCTTTCCACTTCTCCTGGCTGCAGGGTTTGCTCCCTAGAGCTGAACGCCTGCCTCTGGTCAGACTATCTGATGACCTTTAGTTGGAGGGGGAGGAAATGCACAAAACAAAATGAAAAAAAAAAAAAGGGAGAGTATTTGCAAAGTGAGAGATCTGAGGAATATAAAAGGCAACAGGCTGAACAAAGGCCCAAGTCTGTGCAGAAGACAGGCACTCTCAGAATAACAAACACTGTCGTTTAGTTACTATGGTAACTTGAGAAACACAATGAAAACAGCCACAGTCCCTAATGATGAACGGGCCCTGGCTCTGAAACACTGAAATAAAGATGCTGTAGATGTATACCTGGCCTAGCACACCTTTCCTGAGCATCTTACCCGGTACTCCATGTCGTAGCTTGGCAAGATGATGCGACCTTCCCTCCACTCCTCCCCTTGGTCCTCCGTGATGACCCACAGTGCCTTGTGCTCCTGGCTGGCTTCCCGCCAGACCCGTAGCATAACCCCATTGCTGCCCCATGCCTGGTACTGGAAAACCATGCAGACAGCACTCTGGGGCAGATAGATGGTGGGGCTGATGAGTCGGGCTCGCTGTCCTTCCCGCCTTCCACTGCTTTGCAGCTGCAGGTAATTCTTGACATCTGTTCAGAGAGGAAAACACCATTATATTATTTTCTGCAGCCACTGGCAACAAGGGTCTCACCTCCTGCCAGGTGGCTTTGGCAGTGTAGCCTCATACCTGCAGAAGTGGGGTCTCACACCAGCACCCTCTGTATGCTCATCCAGCTGTGCCACCGCTGCACCCTGTGCAGCCCAGGCAAGGCATCGAGTAGCATGCTTCCCTCACCAGCCACCACCCTCTTGTAGGAGACCAACAGCAAAACCAGAAAGTGGTAAGATGAAGACTGACATAATTAGGAGAAGTTAAAGAGCAGGAGCAAGCTATTGTCAGAAGAAGTGATGCCACAATAATTGCATCCAGGAGGTATGTGTATTATTCTTCTGGGAGCTTGCTCACTGAACAAGCCTGAGGTGGGCTTTTCTAAATGCTGGTGTTGACAACTCTTCTTGTTTAGAGGATACAGACAACAAAATGAAACCCTGGCTCTCAGTTTTTCCATAATACAGGAAAAGAGCCTCTAATGCACAGCCCAGAGGAAGGACATGGTCCCAATGAGTGAAGCATGCATAGGTGATGACTGGGTGGTTGCAAACTTGAAGGTATTTGAAATAAATACAGCAGAGGATTCACTTGCTTTAATACTACATTTAAATTGTACCATGCTTTTTGTCAATCCTCAGGGAGGAGATTTGATACGTCTGATATGCCAGGGGAAGTTTAAGGCTGAGACTGGAACTGGAGATATTTAATCTGAATACCAATAGCAGCAAAAGCCCACGGATACAAATCCCTGGGCACAGCTGACTTCATCTGGGATCAGTGGTTTCCAGCCCTCTCTGATAAGAAGCCTCCTCAAGGAGTTTCCCATTTGCAGCTTGGATGTCTGAAGTCCCTTAGCACAGACTGAAAGCCAAGTCAAGCTGAAGTGATCCTTACCTGTCCCCCCATCATGACCACCATCAGGACAGAGTCCCTTGGGTTGCTCTGACTACAGTGCCTGCAGTACAAGGTGATACAGACAGGCCAACTACAGATATTGCTGGATTTTGTATTTTGCTCAACAGAGGGATGCACATACTTGCCCTTGCTAGACAGTGGGCAAGTGCCACTGGTGCTTCATGCCAGAATGTGCCAGCCCTCCTACAGCCTAAGAGGGTTATCTCTGCCCCAGGACTGCAATGAAGGGTCTGTTGCTTCCTTTCCCCATCTCTTAGCCTGCTGTGCTTGACAGGCAAAGCTCTGAGCAGCAGCTTGCCTCCTGCTTGCCCTACTCCCTCAGCGGTGAGACTCCCTCAGTGCCCACAGCAATGGCAAGAACAGCAGTGTCTGCACTTAGAATGTTTGCAAAGCACACTCAGAACACCTTCAAAACTTAAACCAGAGAGACCTGAACTTGGAATCCATTGAAAGACAGGTCCCACCCAGGAAACAGCAGCTGGCCTCGCTGCTGCTCAGCAATCAGGTGACATCCCAGCCCAAAGGAGATCTATCAACAGCCCCTGGCCCTGTTGCAAGTTTGTCACTGCCAGAGAACTGAAACCAACCACTGTGAGTTGGTTTCTAAAATAAATTTAGGACAAGATAACAGGAATATTTGACAACAGTCGACTCCTGGGATGTAGGATCAAAATATTTCAACAGTGTATCCACTCCTATGAACTTTCACTGATTTTACTGTGTGAAGGACAAATCTGTCCCTGACTGGCCACATAAAGAAAGAGCAACATTTTTTAGCAATATTTTCCGGGACCTGTGAAATGTACCTGGGCCACTTGGCACTTTACACCAACAAACAGTAGCAGAAAAAAAGATTAAAGTATGTTTGCCCACTCCTGCCTGAGTGAAATCACTTGAAAAAGTACCATGCCGTTCTCTAATGGAGGAGTGTTCTTGTGATTTACCTCAGAGTGGTAGTAGTGGAGGAGGAGATGTGGGAGATAAACAAGTGGAGGAAGAAAAAAAAAGAACAAGCTGTACTCCATGCCTAAGGAGCGATAAGGCATAATAAGTCATCAAGGTCTCCTGAATTAAAATCCTCTTTTTGTAATTCACTACAAGCCTCTTCAAATAAAAAAGCAACAACAAGAAAAAACCAGCAACAACAAACAAGGGAGAATATCAGACTGTGGTCATACACTTATCTCGCAGCTGAAATGGTCTCACAGGCAAATCTTTAATAAAAGCACCAGCCAGGCTCAAGAATGATCAAATCCAGATCCTCAAAGTTCAGGACCAACCTTTGGTGCCACTGCCTAGGCAGCCTGATTGAGTGCAGGGATGCGAGCCATCCTTAGATCCACTCAAAGCCTACAGCTGACCTCAGGGAACTATGTTAATTGTGCAGCTGGACACCTCCCACCCTGGGAGCTGGTGGGACCCAGTGTCACTGCCTCTGACACTTCAGCAAAAGAGCCTGTGTGCATCTGAATCACATCCCTCCTGCCAGGGTTGGCACCACCCTTCTGTTTGTTCCCATTCCTATCAGACTGCAAAACCAAAGAAACTTCTCAACTGCAGCCAAAACAAATGCTCCCCTCAGCCACACAGGATCTTTCAGAGTCCCAGGAACCCTCCATCTCCTGTGCTCCCTGCCCAACTCTTGCTGGGGCACACAGAGTTCTCCAGGACCTACTGGGAGTCCCAAGGGCTGCAGGAAGGCTTAGTCTTCAGGTGATGAATCCAGCTGCTCCCCTGCAAGTAGCAGTGGGTTTGGGCACCACATGCTCTCACTCCTGGTACCAGTTTCTGGAGTGAAAAGCTGAGCACAAGCAGGTATGACTTTTTATGTCATCTGAAGATGAAATGGCTGGATCACTCTAATGGCTAGCTGGACCTTTGGAAAAGCCCCACGAATTTGCTGAGATTGACTGAATAAGGGCACTGTGGAGCTAATTGTTGGAACAGCATGTGGGAGCCTGGTGGTTCCAGCAGTCACTCTGTTTGATAGAGTAGATGGAAGCCTTTGGCACAGAAAGCACCTGAGAGGCTGATTTTCCCTGTTAAAACACTTGAAGAGAGCTTTGCAACGATGAGCTGATCAATTCTTCCAGGATCAGAAATGCATTTTAATCTCTTTCCCAGAACTTTGCTTTGCAGTCTCTATTCCAGCTATATCCCCCATAGAACTGGCACTGGTAGTTCAAAGCACTGGCTCAAAAAAAGGCAGGACAAACCTGCTCAGGCATTTTACCACTCTTTTGCAACTGAGGCTATGGCATAAATCTCATGGAAGATTTATGGGATCATCTGGATGTAGGGGAGCCAGTAGTATGAACATGGAACCACCCCAGCCAGATGACGGCAGAGCCCCTCGTATGTGTATGGCAGTGAGTCCCGGATAAATCACCAGCTGGGGTCTGCAAAACAACCATCTGGCCAACGCGGTTTCCTCTTGGCGCACCTGTCCCCTCCTGCTAGGAAGCCATCTGAGAGAACATTAAGGGCAGCGGGGGATGAAGCCTCACAGTTTGGGTCAGGCTGCAAGCACAAGATACAGCAGCCACCCTCTCTGCAAGGTCAGCCTGCCTGTGCTTGGGTCCTGCATGTTTCACCCTCTCTCCCAACAAAAGCACCTTCCCTCATGAATCTCAGCAGAACATATGGAGGTGTTCCAGCAAAACATGTTGGGCAGCAAGTACACAAGCAACTACTGAGTGTTCAGATGCCCTCTGCATTTCCCCCTCACTGGATATTGTTGAGTTACAGCTGCCGCTCCCATGGAGGGACCACGCTGAATTGCCTTCACTTATGTCCCTCCAAAGGTCACTACACTCTTCTTCATTGCAGAGTTTATTTTGCAGTGTGCTTTAGTGGCAACACCACACTCCAACAGCAGCCACCTCTTGTTGGTCAAATCCCATAGGTTGCAACACTGCTCCAGGTGGTGTCTTGCTGCTTGCATAGCCCCAAATACCACCCCAACCATGCTGTGTCACAGCCAAGGGGACATCCCAGTGGGGCCTGATCCTGCCATTCTTCTGGGGCATGTGAGTTGGAGGCTGCCAGCAGCTTTTGCCACTCTCGGGAAGCAGATCCTCTCAGATCCCCTCAGGGGATCTGGTAGCAAGGGAATGGCAGCTGCATGAATATGCAGATTGAAATTGGATAGTTATTATATTTTTATTTTTTTTGGCAAATCATGCAAATTCACCTTAAAAGGCTGCTGCTGTAATTTCAGTAACAGGCCTCTCCTCAATGACAGACTTTCATTTACCAAACGAAGTCAATCCTCCATAAAGCTAATATTTATATTAACTAGATCATTGTGTCTGCTGGCAAATCCCCTCAATTTTGATTATGTGTTAATTAGCCTGCCAAGTCCTTGCCATTTCAGTCTCTAAATCAGTCCTTCAAAAGGCATAAAGCCCCACACTTGCCCAGAACCAAGCTTTCCACCTGCTTTCTGAAGCCTTTCTAATGGACCAGCCATTAAATCCTCTCAATTAAGCCTCATATCCTCAACAGCACTGTGCAACTGTGAGTCCTACAGGAGCACAGGGAGGGCGCAGTGTCCCTGACAAATCAAATGCCCATTAGAGCCTGACGTTTATGCTAAGTGAGCTGCCTGTCACTGAGCTTCATCCTCCATCCTCTGGCAGCCCAGCTGGCACCCTGCATGCCCCTACATGTAAGGGTGTGTGCAGACCCACCTGTGCCCAGTGTTTGTGCACGCACCACTGAGGGCATCAACCACTTCCACCGCACAGTCTGCTCATTGCTGCTTGCTCGTGCTTGCACACGCTTTCCCAAATCAGGCTCTGTGACTCACAGGCTGCTGAGGCACTGCTGTGAAGCGATGGAGTGGTGCCCACACTAAGGTTTGAGAGATGGTGGCTTGCTTTCCAGAGAGCATTCCAGCCTGGTTTTTTAGGCAGGGTGTGTCACTGGTGTTTGGGTCCAAAAAGTGACTAAAGACTCGGGCAAGCAGTGAACAAATGGGTGACCCCAGAGGAATGGTTTCTTCTCCTCTGCCTCCAGCCCAGCCCAAGTGAGTGAGAGCTTTGCTGGAAATGCAGGGACAGACCATGGCCATACCCCTTTCTCTCATGAAAGATAGTATGGACACCAAGACAGCCACAGACCAGCCCTAGCCTGCAGCCAGGGAACTCCCACAGCCCAGCTGACACTCAGCAAATCTCTTGTGAGCTGGGTGCTGGGGTGTCCCAGCTCTACCATGCTGCAGGCGGCCAGGGCACAAAGGACTTTTTAGCATTTACTGTCCTCACTGTGCAAACAAGAGTCTGGAGAGACCTGTACAGCTTTGCTGAGAGGCAATCGGCACCACACGAGGGGAGTGAGGTGAGACAGTGCTGGATATATGGTCTCCTTCCCACAGTGTGCAGCTGCCCACTCACTGCACAGAAGTGCTTGACTTTCACACTACCCCACATGTAAAATTCCTTCCTACTTCAAAGGAGAAAGGATTGACCCTTGAGGTCAAAATGTGTCCCCAAGGCACAAGCCCTGAGATTCTCATGAGAGTAAGTGCAGACCCAGTTTAGTCCAGCCCTGCTTGTTAACACCATGAAAACCTTTCTGCTGGTTTGGACACAGTAGAATCAAGGCCTTCAGGCAGCAGTTCTCATGGACTGCAGGAAAAATATGAAACTTTCCCTTTTAAAGATCCCATGGGAAAAATACAAGAATGGTAAAGGGGTCACCATCAGCTTAAAACCAGCTCAACATTTGTTTCTCTTAAAAAATAAGCTCTTACGAAACTTCAGAGCACTACAAACACTCCTCTGCTGAAAACACTTTGAAACAAATAAACCTTTCCCTGCACTGCCCACAACCCAAATGAACAGCATTCCTGACCCTCAAAGGCAGCTAGGCTGTGGCCCAGAAGAGAAGCTCTCAGTGGGTTTTGCAGCCCAACCCAAGAGCTGTGTGGTCAGGAGAGCTGCAAGGTTAAAAGTGCTTCCTTTTTTGTGTGCATGTACAGCTGCCAACAGCCAAACAACACAGGGTTCACAACACTGCCAGGGCTCTGACCCTGGCGCCGTGCTCGCCTAAATGAGAAGCAGTACATGGTAAAGCTGCAGACCCCACAGTGCTCTTCTAGGACCACAAGGTATTTGCTTAAGCACTGCAAGAAAAGAGAAGGAAAAAAATAAGCAAAACACACCCATTCCAGCTTTTCACTGCTGGCTTATTAGTGTAGCATCACTGAGAGCAATGCAACCACACCTGCCACCTAAGGATATGACCCAGGATCTTTACACCCTTTAGGATCAAGACTCCAGCGAAATTCAAAGATGGTGAAGAGTTGAAGTGCCCAAGTTATCAACTCAGATTTATTTTCACGTCTTAAGACCTTTATCTTGACACCAATGGCATGCTGCCATTGCGTGCAGCAGGAGGGGGGATGAAATCTCATTGAAACCTGAACTTGTTGCTCCTTGAAGCTTGTTAGGTGCAGCTAAGGGGAATCTTTCTAGGGATGGGAAGCATCTTAAAGTCCATAGAGGGAAAAATCCTGTCAATCTCCTGTGGGGGCATGGAAAAGGGAGCCAGTGGTATTTTCTAGGCTTGCAAAGGGCAGGTAGCAGTTGGAACCATGCTGGGCTTCTGCTGAGCTGGGCACTTTGAGTGCACTTTCACCAATGAGGTCCCCAGAGGTGTAATGGGAGACTGCAGGAAAGGACGCTGGAGTTAATCCATGGTGCGAAGAGCCCAAGGAACACAGGGCTAAAAAAAGAAATGCAGAGCTGCCTGAAAGAGTATCCTGGAAATAAAAATAGTGGAATGAGAGCAGTGGGTGTCTTGTCAGTCTTGAGAACTTCTCCGTGCCAAAGACAAGGAGGAATTGCATACAACGCATAAAACGAAATTGGGAGATATCTGAGGAATTTAGGCTTGTCTCTCAGCAGACTTTTCTAATCAAGTGCCTCACAGAGGATATTTCACCATGGTCATTTCCTTCCCCCTCTCTCTTATGTAGACTGAGCCAGGGCTCCTCCTTTCATTATTATTTTTTTCCCTTTTAATTTTAATTTTTGTTTTGCTATTTTCAAAAGAAGCAGAAACACATTCCACATGGCTCTTAAAGGCACAGCACACTTCCTTGCTACCGTGGAGCAGCCAGGCCTCTAGCCTGGGCCAGCACCTTTAAATCAGGGTAAATTGGGCTACAGCAGCTTTGAGTTCCTATTAGCTTTTGCCCTGTCTCTAACCAAGCACAGCTGCTCTCCTTCACCCAACTGCTCACCCCAGGGTGGGGAATTCATAAGTAAAGACCACCCCGAACAACAGCTTTTCATTCCTTGCTCCCTGGAGTCTGAGCACGAATTTTCTAAGTAGAAACAAAGTGCTGGAGGGAGAACGAGGGAAAGGCAGGGGAAGAATAGGGGAGTGTGAACCAAACAATGCTTTGATTCTGTCCCCACCAAGAGCTGGCATCGCCTCTTCTTCATGTTTCTAGAGTCGCTTTTAAAAGCTGCGTGGGGAGGAAAAAAGCAAATACTTGCTTCCTTTCGTGTCATGCCTTCTTAATTTCTAAGAGCAGGACCAAAGAGAGGCATGGCAGTGACACCTTTGTATCCCGACCCCTCTGCAGCCCTGTGCCATGTGGGCAAGGTAGTGGCAGAGATGCCAGGAGGGCACAGCCCTGCCCAACCCATCCAGGAGGCAGATCCCATGGCAGCACCAATGATGACTGCCCAGCCTGTGCTTGGTGTCTGCTGCTGACTTCCTCTGCTGATATGGGCAAGTCACTTCAGCCTCCTGGAGCCACTACCTTGTCCTCTTCCTCTGCCTGTACAGCCCGTGACTTGCCAGCAGTGCCTGAGCAGCTGCCTGCACCCCAACAGTGCTTTGCTGCCTGACTCTGCACAGCACTGTAAGGGAGAGCTCTTGCACAAAAACAGATTACTGAACTCAGCAGGACAACGTGCCCCAGCCCCAGTGATGAGACCTTGCAATTCATAACTGAGAAAAAGGAGAGAGAGTAGAAGAAGTGTAAAAAACAGAACTGCATGCTGAGCTGTCTGAGGCAGCACCAGCCTCTCCTGGGCTACAACAGAGTCTTCTAAGAAACTATGGCCAACTAATTGTAGGGAGACTCGGGGGAGAGGAAATGAAATGAAAAATTGAGTCTGAGTTATAAAAATAAGTAATTTTTATCCTACTTGCAGGAGACTTATATTAATTAAACATTATTACAGAGAACGAGATGGGGAGGGTTATTAAGTCTGGGGCTGGCTGTAAGTGTTCTCTCCTATTGCCTGAGGCTCCACTGAGCTCCAGATATTAATCTTCTAAAGCACTCAAATGCTGAAGAGATAAACACTTGAAATATGAAAATATTTTTCTCCATAGCAGACACTGTGTCCCTATGTCACGCCAAAGAATTCGTCAGATGTCCATATGGGCTGCACTTACAGCATTACCGTGTCTCTTAGAAAAAAGCGGAGCACCTCAGGAGCTGAAGAGAAAAATGATGTGTGCATTTGTGTGGGGGTGATTTGTGTGTGGAGATGTAGCAGATTCTCCTCTTCCCATATGTTTCTGGAATACATATTTTCCTCTTTAGCACTGCCTACCAGGTGTTGGCTGAATGGCTTTCCAACTGGCTGGCGGCACTGCCAATCTGGCCAGCGACTCTGCCAGGTGGCTAACAGGTTCGCCTGAATGTTTGCATCTTGAGATTCAACCTTACCAAGGGGAGGGCGAGGAGGAGCCCACAGCATGCACAGCTCCCTGGGAGCATGACATGCAGACACTGGAATCACCAGGCATCAGGGTAGAGCTGAAGACAGGTAAGATCGGCCGGCTCCCTTGGGGGGAGTCTTGAGTTTCACGGGCAGTGACTGATAGTGAAGCGATGCTACAGTGACACAGTGTACTGTTATAAGGAAACTGGCAAGTGTTCTTCAAGACAACCATGCCACAAAGTCAATGAGGGATAAGGAAACTGCACTAGTCTCGGGGTGAGTTCCAAGATGTGAAGCTGATCAATGTGGTTGATCTATCAACCACATTGCCAGAGGCAGGCTCCCTTCCAACCCATGCCAGCACATCTCAGTGAGGTCCTCCATAAATTAGGCTCTGCAACACTCATGAAAATCTTCTGCTTCCAAAGCATGGAAGAGAAAAAAAGTCAAACAGCAAGAAGATGGCATTTTCAGCATTCTTAGGGCTTCACTAATCCTTCACTTGGAGGAAGACTGAGATCTAGCCTATGCAAGCCCAGAGTACAGAATATCTGAAGACTATGGGCAATCTGAGTAACATATGGGAGGAAGAAGTGCATTCTGAGGAAAAAGCACTGGATCCTACAGAAGACATTTGGGTGAGGATGTGGAAGAAAGCCTGGGCTAACCTTCACAGTCACAGGGGGTTCAAAACCCACTGTTGGATTTGAGGCTATCTCAAGAGGACAGTTAGAATAATTCAGTGCCAGTGGTCACAGTCCTATAAATAAATCACGAACCATACAGCAAAGCATCTGAAAGCTTCCATAAAAGAAAATGTTCAGCTCTGCACAGCCTTCAAAACTCATGATAGCTGTGCAATAATCATTTATACTGTTTGCATGGAGAAAGCCCCATCAACTCCCTCTTCCCTGCTTTGGTATTAACCATCTTACCAGGCACAGTCTCAGGGCTTGGTTCAGAGTTGCCAATCCAGGTGCTTGTAGGCTGAAAAGACCATGTATAACCAGTTGCCAAGTCGTGTGACCAGCCACAGAGGTCTTCGGGAAGATCAAAGTTGCAGTTAAAGTTTGCAGGGAGCTGGAAATCTTATAAAAAGAAAGAGAAGCAAAATAAAGTTGGATTAAAAAATGACCTACCCATGAAGGGTTGCTATTGAAAACCAACTGAAAACTAAAATAGCTTGCAAGCCATCAATATCAAAGAAAGCATGAAATCTCACTCATACTGATGCTTTTAACCTATCTCACACTTCCTCAGCTCCAAGGATCAGCCTTAAGTTCTGCATCATCAAAATGTTCACACCACGTCCTGTGGCTAATCCACCAAAGTAAGCAAATATAAAAGCAAGTACCAAATGCCTCCAGACTCTAATCTAAGCACCTTCTCTTCATCCCCTAAAGTGGTCAATATTAAATGCCTTTTTAAATGTCAGGGAAGAGTGCTTCCTGAGTGCCCCATGCTCAGCAGTTCCTGCTCTGACTCCAAAAGGAAAATCTCAAGTGCTCCAGAAACCCAGCTCCTGAGTGACAGATCTAGCCACTTGCACCAGACGGGAGCTGTCTGTCAATGTGGAGAGCTGTCACTCACCGCTTCCTACCTTCTTGTGGAAATGCTACCAGGGAAAATGTGCGGCCACCATGAGCTCAAGCTTTTGGATCCTGAGTGAAAGGAGACAGCCTCTATTTCTAGCTCTGCTATGGACTCACCACATGGTCTTTGGGAGAGTCATTTAACTTCTCATCTGTGAAACAGGAGCAGAGCTAATTCCCCTGTGACAACAGCTTTGAAAGCTCTGGAGAGCTTTCCTGCAGAGACAGGGCTGTGGGCAGGCGGGCACATGCCAGGGGCTGCATGTAACAGTGAGCCAGCTGCTGGCTCCATTGGTTGAGGGAAGCAGTCATAAGGCGTGGAGGCTCCAAAAATGGCCTGAATCCATCCCAAGCACTCAGTGGACATGCACGTCTGTGCCTAATTATAGGCCAGGTTTTTCCTGAGCAAAGAGGAAGTTTTAAATCACAGTGCCCACAAAGTGAGAGAGAGCCAAAAGGAGGTGACTCCAGTGATAGCCATCAAGGAAACTTTGCTGCAAGGGGCAGAGGGCTTTTTTTTTACATGCTCCCACTCCAAAATAAAACAATGGAGATCATGGATCTTTTTATTCCAATCTCTCATACCCTGGAGAGTAGCATTGTTTCTGTTTGGCTGTCATAAATCTGATTGTCCAGAGAAACACACTCATTGTTTCATGGAGTATGAGAATGAAAATTGTTGCTAAATCTGAGGGAAGTTAGCAGGGAGGTTGGTTCCACGTTCCACAGCATACTCTGCTTGCTCTCTTGCCCTGGACTGCACCCAGGAATCTTGTTGTTGCAGAGACTATTACTGGCCTAAATTTCCTCTCAGCAGTTTTCCAAGTGCCTCAACGGTTGCAGGGTTGCACAGGCTTATCACTGAGGCAAAGCAATGAGAATCAGGCCCTTTGAGCTACTTCTGTAACTTGCATTTCCAGAACTAAACTACAGCAGAATCCCCAGGGGAGGTGTGAAAAAGCCAATTAATGTTCTTTTTAAAATTTATTTATTTAAAAACCCATTAATTTTTCCTCTGGGACTGAAAGCTGAAGTGACAGAAGTCCTAGGAGCTATCTCAAAGGATAGTTTGTGAGATTCTTGTTGAAGTCCTTGTGTAAATGCTCCAGTGCTGAGGCCCAGGCTCTGCTGTCGTGCCCAGGGAAGTGCATCTCCTGCATACTGCACTGTACAACTAACCTTGCTCAGCTCTGCCAAGCCCTCTTCTCTTCATCTGGGCATTTCACAAAGTTTAGATGCTCACAGTGCCCTTGCAAGGAGCAGAACATGATGTCTGCTTGTACAGGTAGGGATCTGAGGCAGAGAAGATTATCCTCTCCAAGCACCAGCTCTTAACAAGCACAGCATGTAGTCTAAACTAACATTTGGCCTCTTCCATAGTCAGAAGAGGCAGGCAAGTGCCACAGATATCAGACCATTTCCTGTACATCTGACAGCCATCTAAGACTGCACGGATGAAATCCTGCCTGGAGTGTTACTGTTCCTCTCTCTGCTGCCGGCACAAGGAGCCCAGGCTGTTCTCCTACCTTCTAAGCCACTGATATTAGGGAAGATGATCCTTACACAGATAAGTGTTCAAGACATCAGTCTTTGATAAACATTGTGATTTACTCCCACAGTTAACTTCTGCAAAGGAGCCCTGCATACCAGGCAGTCTGAATCTCTCCTCTGAATCACCTTCTGAATTTATGACATCCAGCCAAGGGGATCTGGAATGCAGGTGGCTCTAAACAGGGCACTAAGTGAGTTTCTTCAGGTCATGTAAGGAGGCTTGGAGAGCAGCTCTTTGTGTCTTGTACCGTAGGGACACATTTAGTCGCTATCTCTTGCTCTTCTGTCCTTCCTTGATATAACTTATCAGATTTTGGCAGGTTTTGTTTATGGGTTGGTTTGGGTTTTTTTTTATTCTGGCCTATCACTAATAATATTACTCTAAGCTTTCCAGGAATCAGCCCTATGTATAAGAGCTAATAGGAAGATAAGAGTATTTTCTTAGCTCTTAACCCATCACTTATTGAGATAAAGATGTGCTGCTCTGATACATACCCTCCTCATCTCCACAGCTATCACCACACTCAGTTGCATCTTCATCAGTTGGGTATGGGGTGGTGGTCTCTTCGCTCTTCAAAGTGGGCACCAGTGTCTCTGCAGTGGGCTTTACATCTGAAAAAAAAAGGAGTAGAGATGCTGTTTGCAACAGACAGTACAAGAAGCCCAGGTAGTACGAAACAAGGGAAAAAATCTTTTTCTCGTGTTTTTAAAATGGCAGGAAGAGATAAAACAAGAATACTATGAAATTTCCACGCGCTACAGATGTCAGCATGGTTTGAACTTCAAGTGAACTGTCTGTTTCCATATGGGAGTTCTACGGATTTGGAGTTCCTGTTGGACACACTACTTTTTCTCTTAATTTTTTAATCTACAATCTACACTGGTGTTGGCAATCCACTTAGCTGTCATTACTGGATAAGTGAGATCACAGGCAGAACATCTTTTTCTTTCATAAAGGCATATGACACGTTAAAAAAAACACACACAACATTCCCAACAATTGTGCCAATTTATAGAACAAGTCACTCAAACCCACAAATGATGTAACCGCAAACGGACCCAGAGGATCCCCTAGTGTGCTCTGGCTCACTGCAGAAAGCATCTGGTTTCACACTTCAGGCTCCTGACTATGCCTTCAAAGGGTCTCTGTCCAATTTCCCTTTCTCCAATGTGGTCCATGTGAAAGAACCTCCAAGCAGGTGTCAGGGGAAATTTAAGCAAGAAAGGGAAGGATATTAAGATCAACAGTAAATGACATTAGGTTCCAGCAAACTCTCCTTTTATGGGTGCATTAAGTGGAATACAGCAGGCTTGATTCTTTCCACTTCTAAAAAGAGGCAGCTTTGCTCAGTTATGTGCGATTGTGTTTCTTTGTCGGCACCCTTCAGGATATCATTTAATAAAGCCATAAGCAGGAGGAAATGGCTAAATACATTGAATATTTTCCATAGGTTCCTTTCAGCCCTTTTATTTTCCTGTTATTAAACATGTTGTACGTAAACCCTCAGTGGTGTTTTTTTTATCTTTTTTTTTTTTTTCCAGTGGCTGTCTTTTGTTCAGGATAAAATACCAAATAACCTCAAAGTCTTTTAATTTGTAAGTTCAAATTTGTTACAACCCCATAAAACTCCAAATGCAACCAAGAAGCAAATTGCAAGCAGCCAGGCACAGAAAAATGTCATAAAAAAAGAAAAGAAAAGAAAAAGCAGCAGGTGAAGGCAACATATCAAAAGCTGAGAGTTATTTAGAGCTGGTACATTTTTTTAGATTGTTGTTCCTGTATATTGAGATTTATGGCTGAAATGTGACAATGTGGAAGGACCTTGAAAGCCAAGTCCCATATGGGACACAGATGCTGAGCGGATGTAAATCAACAGTGTTGCATTGCCCTGGACAAGCCGCAGAAATATATCTTGAAAAATCAGTTACCATGGCAGAGCCGCAACACGATGGTTACAAGAGATAATGAAAATAGCAGGCAGGACAGCGTCATGTGTGAAATGGAAAGTGAAAAAGAGAGGTCTCGCTTGCTCGCTTTCTCTCCCTCCCTGGCCCTGCGAGTGTCTGTGTGACTGGTGGTAACTGCTAATCAAAATGCAAAGTCACTGAGCAATTGAAACCAGATGTTTGGAACTTCAAAGGAGAGAAATCCAGCTGCAACTGAACATTCATCATTCTCCACTCTTCTGAGGAAAAATTTTGGCAGGTCTTTGAAAGAAGCCAATTGCTGACTGCCTGCTTCCCAATTATTGAGTTACTAGCCAACTAGTTTTGAGCCCAGTTGTGGCTGTTACCTGTTTAACTCAGTAATTAAGATGTTTATTGCTGATAAGAAATAGAAACAGCTGGGCGGGGTGCACATGGGCTTAGACCCTAACTTGAAAATATTTTTAATCAGTTTGTTTTAATCCATCTCTTAATCTTGTTCCCAAGCAAGTGCGACTGCCTGGGTTTTTGCAGCCAGTTCTGTAACATGCCTGGGTCCTCCCAGCAAAGGAGGACTACATCTTGCTGTTGTCAAGGGCTGCTGCATGTAGCCAGCCTGGATTAAGCATGCAGATAATGCCATGGGCTATCTCTGCTCCCCAGGTTGCATCAGGGATATAAATGCTTTTTATGACATGATGAATCCACAAGATTACAAGCCCTGCTCTGATTACAAAGCCTGTAGATTAATAAAGCTATGGATATTTGTGATTTGGCAGTTGAGTTTTAAACATTACAATGTGCAAATTATTACCCAGACTGGGAAATGACTGTAAAGCACCCTGCCTGGAAAAAACATGGGCTGTTGCTACTGATATTGAAACTGAGTGTGGACATAGATGTAATAGAACATTTGGACCAAAAACAGCACAAGAAGTTGAGGATGACAAACCCTTCTTATTCTCTAATTTGGAGGAATGCAGTGGAAGGGCTGACAAACACATGGTTAGAAGTCTTGTGTGACTGCCTCCCTTTATGGCAGTGATGCAGTGCTGTGATGCACCAGCCAGCAATAGTCTGCAGAGATCTGGCAGCTGGAGACTCCTGGAAGCTGCAGGAAGCAGCAATGTGGGAGCTGCCCTATCACTTCTTCACAGAGCCTCAGCTGCTGTTGCTTGCATGAAAACCATGGCACCTACTTCTCCCACAACTTCCTAAGATACTGTAAGATTTAAATTAAGATCTAATCTTGATTTAAAGTTTAGATAATTTACAATGGATTCCCAGTCCAGGACATTTACCATTGACTTCAAAAGTGACAAACTATCATTATTCTTAGTGTGTACGTGTCTTGTGTGATTTGCTTTAAGAGATTGTAATGCATCTCGTGGCACATCACAGGAGGAAATGGTAGTAAAGGCTCCACAAAAGCTCTGTGCCTTTTAAGCTTCCTAGAATGGGAATTCTTACAATAAAATGCCTTCTACAGATGTGTTTATAAAATGGAAATCATACCTCTTTATCACTGACATCTGGAGACCAGATTCAGATTTAAGCAGATTATTAAAAAATAAAATAGACTAAAAAAGGGGTCAACTAGCCCCTGGCACTGAAAAGTTAACATCAGACCAAATCACCCATTGGGTGTATTTTTTGCTTTTGGAGATGAAACTATGGAGCAATCATCACCACTGAGCCTCAGAGGGTTAGAGGCACAACCTCTGCTGATCCCAGTGAGTGTGTTAGACAGTTTTCATCTCTGTATTAAAAACAATGGTGGCTGCAAGGCATAGCATGTGTGAAAAACAGGTAGTCAAAACTGAACAAACTTCCCTGGTCTTAGAGATGGCATAAAGTTAAATTCCCAACCTTGTCTGCAAAAGGGAAGAGAAATAACCTTAAGTTTGCACCTTGCTGGTTTAGTGCCTGACATGGCCCCAGTGCAGCCAGTGGGCAGAGGCCTAGGGGTTCCTACCTGTCCAGTCACAGCCCAGCACCTCCAGACGCATTCCTATTCCTGCTGGGGACCACCTCTCTGGGTGCACTCGGATGTACTGTGCAGGAACAGGGTCAAACCTTCGGACTTCAGGGATATCATAGTGGATGTTGCCTTCAAAAAGCTACAGAGAGAGAAAAGGCAAGAGATGTGTGCATCTCACATGCTCTCAATCAGACCTGATATTTCGTGTCTGGCAGGATGTAGCCACAGTTTGAAATAGTTTGGCTGTCCAACTCCAGGCCATCGAGCCCAGATGAGCAGAAATTGGGCTGTTCCTTCTCAGTTTCAAGAGGACAAGACAGGCTATTTCTAAGAAATTTGCACAACGTCTTCTGGCCTCTGCTTAGAATCCAAGGGTCAGATTCTGATCTAATCCATGCAGGGGAAGTCTGGGGAATATCCACTAACTTCACATATAAATGACATCAGATTCATCCTTTGGTAAATAAAGAAGCTACTGCATGTTCTAAGAGTGTAAATGCTTAGTTTTCTTCACAGTCCAAGTACTGCTGCTTTTCAGCTCACACGCATGAACTAAAGTCTGTGGGGAATAAACAGAGGACTATAGATAGCATCAGCCCTCATTTGTAGGATCCGGAAAAATTAAAATTTACCCAAATTTTAAGCAGATGAGTTTGCATAAAAACAGAACAGGCAGTAGCAGAGAATTCATTTATTCCTCAGGCCCCCTACCACTCCCATACCACTAAGCAAAAAGATTATGGGGAATTCCAATGATATAGGAAAAATATGGGGAATTTCAGGGTCACATCAGTGTGGCAGAGAGACTTCAGATACAGCAAATTTCCCAAAGAGAAGTTGTGATTCATCTTCCTCTTTTAGAGGTGCGCAGCATGACAGCCACAACTTTCCTCTTAAAATACATAATTAGTGTCAAACATAATTGAACACACCATCTTGTGGGCTCTGACCTGCAGGAGCTGGGAGAACCAGAAGGTGATGTCCCCATCCCCAAACCTGGTCCACAAAAGAAATGAAAATTGTCATCCCTGGGGAAAGGTGGAACCTACAGCCTCTAGGACAGATGGGGAGCAGCACCAGGGGATACAATCTGGGATTTCATGGTGACAACCCAAACTCCCAAACTCTGTGGGAGTGGACAGCCTATTTCCCAATACCCCATCAGGCAGATTGAAGCTAGTCAGAAACATATCCTGTTCTGTAGCTGCACCAGACAGTGCCTACCTTGGCTTGCATTGTTTTGGGGTCCTGGATGAAGTCCCAGTCCTTTCCATTCATGCTGTAGGCCACCTTAAACTTCTTCACAAAGGAGCGGGACTCAGTGGTGGTCACACTGTCCCCTCCACGAGCCCCCTGAATAATGACGCCTTTGATATTCTTTGGGACACCAAGGTCCACCTGCAGCCACTCCTCCCCAGGCTGGGCTTGGGGGACACGAGGAAACCAGCCTGAGCGGCTGCTCACCAGGCGGGCCATGCTGGGAGACCAGTCGTAGCCTCTGATGGAAGAGGCAGAGATCTGCGAGTCAGGAATGAGGCCAGAAAGCATTCCCAGCAAGTTGGAGCAAGGTGAATCTGCAGGGAAGGAAAGGACATGAACAGTCAGAGTAGCTGAAGGGAGATGCTTGTGGTTCCTTCCACAGCTTCAAGCTCTGGACACTAAACCAACACCAACACTGGGAATTTCCCCCTTTGCATCTGGGACCTGGGTCCCTGTCCCTCCAAGTGCATCCCATGCCATGGGTGCTCCCATGCTGCTCTAAGTGTCACCATTCCCACCCCAAGCAGCCATGACAGTAGCAAGGGATAGAATCGCAGGACAGGCTGTGGTAGAGGCAGAGAGGAGGGCTGAGGCCAAGGGGAGGAAGGAACCCTCACCAGTGATGCGGCAGCCATACAGCTCCAGCCTCAGGGCGATGCCGTTGTGCCAGGTCTGGGGACGGATGCGCACGAAGCGTGTGAGCAGTGGGCTGTGGATCTTGTTGAGAACCACCTCTGTGGCATCCTCGTTGGCCTGAAATGTCTGCAAGGGAGAGGAGGCACAAATACTGTTACATCCTCACCAGATCAGCAGTCAAAATAATCTCATCAGGGAAAACCAAGGAGAGGCCTTCTGGCTCGGGACAGACTCCAACCAGGGCAAGCACCCAGGGGGTGGCAGGGAGATCTGAGCCACCGGCAGGACAGCATGATGGATGGACTCACCTATCAGGCAGGACACCGGAGAGCTTGCTGCCCCACAGCCTCTTACAGCACCCCAAGGCACCTTGGACTTTGGTCCAAGGCACCTTGGACTTTGGGGGCTGCTTCGAGCTTGCCCCCAAACCTAGAGTTGCTCCAAGACAAATGACCAGGTGTCCCCAAGTGCTGTGTGAGATCTTGCCTCCCCTCTGCAGGTAAACAGGCTGAAATCCCGACACATCCTTGCACTGAGCTCCACCACAAAATATCACGTGAAAGCAGTGATGTGAGCAGGGAGGATGCCACCTCTGCCTGGGGTGACAAGCTGCTGCCTCAGCCAGCCCCTCGCCTCTGCCTCTCCTGCACACATGCAACCTGCCACATGGAGACAGCCCGCCACACAGAGACAGCTTTTCAGGAGAGTTTATGATCCCACACAGTATGAAAAGGCTGCTGCCTTACCAGATGGCCATAATCAATAACTACCAGATGGATGTTAGATCCACCCCTTCTGCCCATTTTTTTAATAGGCCGGACAAGGACTGCATACTTGTGTTTCTGTTTCAGGCTGCAAAGCCATAGCAGGGAAGAAAAGGAAATACTCAACTCAAGGGTAATTTTCAACCCTTTCTCTGCTCCAGCATAAAGCTCTAGAGCTCACAGACTGAGGCTGCAGGCATTGCTGGCTTTCCCTCCAAGCACGCAGGCTCTTCAGGACAGGGCTAGAGCATCTTCCAGCCTCAGCCAGGAGCCACATCCACAGTGAGATACTGGCTGGGCTCTTCTGCAGGCTCCTAACACGCATATGCGTGCTAAGCACAGGAGCTCCCACTAAGTTTATCTCAGAGGAGAGCAGGAGAGTGTAATCTCTGGCACCAATCTCCTGTTGGAGGCAAGAGTCAAATGATTCAACTGCAGATCCCTGTGATCCAGGACAGAAGAAGGGGGTGAGGCAGCATCCTGGCCTCTTGCCTTAAATAGCAGTTAAGAAGCATTTTATAAGCCTCCTGTGGCTCTAGGCTTGCAGACAGCACATGTTACTGCTCTTCTCCCAGGATCCAGCACACCAGGGCATGCAGAGGGTGTTTACAGGGAGGGACAGTAGCTGTTTGCAGCACCCCAGTTAGCTCTGGGCTGACCCTGCACACCACTGCCCAGCCTGAGACAACAGCACTCCTTCAAGGCAGGGAGCAGCCATCCCACAGAGATATTTGGTTGCAAATCTGGCTGGTAATTGGGATTTGGGCTTGATGTGAACTTGAGCAGAAATGCTAATCTAGAGAATATATATCATGCTGCTACCATTTAGTAACACAGCATGGTTTATATGTTTTTAATATCCTATTTTATCCTGTCTGACCCCACTTCCCATCATTTTCCTTGCTCAGCAGACACCAAATAACCTTTTTTTTCCAGCAGGAGGGCTATAAGAAGAGTGGTTACTGTGAAACACGCTCCAGGAATGTATGTGTGCGTGTCTCTGTTTGTGTGTGTGTGTCTTGTAAACCTGTGGCAACACACACACACAGAGTCTGAAAGTATATATTTACACACCACAGCAAAGCCTCCAGTGTTATGCCAACAGAGAAGCTGACACACAACACCTTGCCTCTGAACCTAACACTGGAGGACAGGAAATGTTTATCTGAGCTGGTGCAACTATTTTAGCACAAGGAGCAGCATGTCAGGTCAAGCCAAAGGCCCCTCTGTCCCAGAGGGTGGCTCCTGATGGTGGCCCCAGCAGATGCCCAAGGGCAGGAAGTCCAGTGGAGTCTTCTCCTGGCAACCTTTATTCACCTTCCTACAATCAGCAGTGTGAAGACTCCATGAGCCAAAGGTTGCATATGGACCAGCATGTTTAACAGTCACTGACGAGGTTTGCTGCTCTTTTTGATTTAACATATTTCAAGTTTTGTTCTTTTTTAGCTCACTTCACACATACGAGCATCAGGGGCCAGAATCCAAATTTACACCAGCATAATTTGTTGCTGACTTCTGTACAGTCAAGCTTGACAGAAAGCAGAAGCAGGACTGAGCCCCAAAATTTTATCACTACCACATGCATTGCTGAAAGCATCTCTTAGACGACCCTGGTCCCAGCAACTTGCTTCCAAGGACAGCAACCTCAATTCTGCTTTAGATTTAGAAATCGATAATTTACTCAGGCTAGATCACATTCAACAAGCTATGAACTCTGAATCTGGGCCATGACACTCCAGATTGCCAGTCTGAAAGGGCAGAATCAGCACCTGACTTCCAGCTCTGGTATCAGCTGCACTGGCAGGATCCATTGAACCTTCCTTCTGAAAAGCCGCAGCTGATCACAGCAAGTCATCGCTTCGCACCCCGTTCAGCACATCGGAAAGTGGCCATTTTCAGAGGGCATCTGCTTAGTGCTGTTAGAGACCTGGGGTCCTCCCGCGTGCCCAGTCTTTCAGCCTCCTTCCCAAGTGGAAACACACTGTGAGCCCACAGGTCCCAATGCTGCTGACCAGGGTCTGACCCTGTGCATGTGGTTTCTCTGCACTGAAAATGCCGATCTCAGAGCCCCAGCACACCATGGAGAGAGTCCCATTGACTTGAACAGGCTCTACATCCTGCCTCAAATTAGCACTCACAGTATAGGAAGAACTAGCAGGAAAATGTGTGAAATTGGGAGTGCCAAGAAAGCAAAGATTTCTTCCCTCTTACCAAAATAGAACATTGCTATTCCTCCCATCCTATCTGCTTCCCATCCCACTCAGCACATATTTTGAGCCAAGTCTTCGAATGGTGTAAATCAACATATCGCCATTGAAGTATAAGAAGTCACAGTAATTTACACCAGCAGAAAAAAAAATACCTGGCTGTGATCTAGGGAGATAGATAGATAAATAGATATACACTCAGCAGAGAGCACACATGTGTATGCACATGAACATACACTGAAGGGTGACTGTGCCAGAAGACGGATGGGAAAGCCATTAACAAATTAAAAGCACCTTCCATGAAACAGTCAAGGGAACTCGTTTTCTCTGCTGCATCAAAAAGCTGCCCATCTCCTCCCCATATACTGTATGTTTACTTCTGTTTTAGTCCAGACAGCAGTTCTACACGTAAAATTAAATTGAGAATCAATGAGAGCTGACCTGCTTAATTAATTTGCTGCAGAAAGCAAGTGGTGGGAGATGATGTCTAGGCTAGAGTAGGACTGTGAAAGTTTTCCTGTGTGGATACACATGCAAGATCCACACCAACACAAGTTATATTTTTGATATGCTGGAACTGTCATAGGGTGATGGGGGAAATTCTGAAGCTACATTAGTTCCAGTGGATATGGGAATTGTGCCACTGGCAGTTTGGAGTGAAGGGAGTGAAGGACAGGGAGACAAAAAGTACCATGAAGTTGAAGAGGCAGTGAATCAGGGAGGGGGGAGGGAGTAACCTCTCTCCTGCTCTATTTATTATGCTGCTTGGCCACTGTGCAATTTCTTGGGGAGCTAAAGAAAGGAGATGAGGGAGGCAGAGGAGAAGGCCAAGGATGGCAACAGCCCTGCCTTCGTCTGTATGTATGCGTCTCTTTGGACCCACTAGATTTACTGCAGGATTATGTTACTCCTGTGGAGACAGAGCCCTGGAACAGAGCATGCTAACAGGATTAGGGCTTCAGGATTTAGACAGAGAAGCATGAAGGAGAAAAGTAGGGGAGATTATTTTCCTTGTCAGATAGGAAAGGCATAAAATGGAGCATGTTTGATGGTAGGAGAATTCTGGCTCAAGTGGAGGGTGAATAGTTCTGGATTTATTAAATCCAGGAACAAGGAGTTAAAAGAAAAATGATACTTGGCAACATTCAACAAAGCACAGTGTCTGGGCAAGGCACAGTGTGCTGGGTTGGGCTTGCCAGCTCCATGTCTTTGAGAGGCTCCACTCAGATTTGGGAGTCATCAGGGACAGGAGGAGTGGCACTGTGTTAGCCTGCAAAGGAGATATCAGGCCTAGAAATACAAAGGTTCAGCCTTGCTAGGAAAGCCAGGGCTGTAATTCTCCCTTGGTACTGCACCAAGTGTGAATGCGCAAGGCTGCCTTTCCCAAAGCCTGATGTCTTTGTCCTGCCTGCAAAAGCAGCAGAGGCAGGCTGGGACCTGGATGCTTCTGGGCAAATCCTCTGCACCATGATGTCTCTGTGCAGAAGCACTTGTGGCATTGTGGCTGATCATGCAAGCTTTTCCTGAATTTTCCAAATAAAAACCCCACAGGACGGAAAGTTTTTCTCTCTCCCCCCAGGTGAATGAATACAGGAGACCCGATTAAGAACTGAAAAGACAGAGAAACACTCCTAAGAGAAGGCACAAAGGTCTCCAAAGAATCATCCTCAATACTGCCTGCCAGCACCAAACACCTCTGATGTCCCCAGCTCCATGTAGAGCTGAGATATTTGGCTCTTTGCAGCAATTCAACCTTTGTGCACCCACCAGCTGAACCACCACCTAGGAAGGTTAGCTGGTAACAAGCACAAAGCAGTCAAAATGAGTAGGAAATGAAAACTGTACAGCTGGATCTTGCTGCCATTTCTCATCCATTGACTTCTACAGATTCTGAAAGCAAATGTTTCAGTTGCATCCTCTCATTTTACACACAGAGCAATGAAGGCAGCAAGAGCACTCATCATGGTCCCAACCCACCCCAAATCCTGAAATCCATCCCATCCCCCAGTCCCTCACCCACTAGATGAGCTGATCTTCACAGTTTTTAAGACAGAGTGGCTCAGACCACACAGGAGCTGGAACCTGAGACCTACAAAGAAGGAGGAGGCGGATCAGAATGGATGAGCACTTTGTTTTCTGATAAAATCCTCAATAGCTGAATCTGTCCGAAGAAAATGGACAATAATAAAAGGTCAAATCCTGCTAGGTGAAGAAAATGGCCAAAATCAAAAGGTCAAATCCTGCCAGGTGCTCTTTTCCTTCCTTGAGTTCAAGAAGAGTTGTTGTTTTCTAAAGACATTTTCAAACCACTAGATAAGATCTTGGCACGCACACCAGGGCCGCTGCCTGGAAGATAACAGAGGTGGATGCAACAGGGAGGGCAAGAGCTGGACTAGCCTTTCTGCAGCAAAGTTTGTTTGGCCCTGTCCCATGGGGACATGCTAGTGAGTAATATGGGGCGAGTATGGGGCAACATGTGGTGGTGGCCACTCTCCTCCCTGTCTCCTCCCTCAGGTGACACATAGTAAGACAGCTCTTCATCTTTGTCCAGGTCACCCGGTTGGCCTCTCCCCCTGGTCCCACCCCTGAGAAAAGGACAGGGGGAGGTCTGGAGTGTGCTGGGCTGGGCTTTGTGGGGAGTGGGCTGCCAGGCAGGTGGAAAGCCTGGCAGGGATAAGGTGGGGTGGGAAGAGATGGGTATGAGAATGGGGTTTCACTCCTGCCGGCTGCCTTCCCACTGCTTCCCCATCCCAGAAGCACAGCAGCGCTTGGCACGGAAACAGCCCAGCCAGCCGTGTCTGCTGCGAGCACAT
Organism: Lepidothrix coronata; assembly: GCF_001604755.1. Taxonomy (NCBI): domain Eukaryota; kingdom Metazoa; phylum Chordata; class Aves; order Passeriformes; family Pipridae; genus Lepidothrix; species Lepidothrix coronata. Next base: position 4,365,087 of record NW_016690187.1, read on the forward strand.
ATTAATCATGTTTTCCTCTGCTCCATCCTGCCTTTCCCGTTTCCCTCGCTGTCGAGTGCCAGCAGCTGGGGACTCAAAGGTAAGCCATCACATTTTGCAGGGAAACACCCTGGCTCAACTCTCATCTGAAATACCAGAGGGAGGGGCAGCAGGAGGCATAAGAGAAGAAGTCAGAGCTCCCCATCCTCTGCAGAGAGCATCATCCCCTCCCCACCCCTCCCACACTCGCTGGTTTTCTCTTGCTTTAGCTCCCTGATGAAGATGTGAATGTTAGCTGACCCACCTATACATGGCAGAGCCTTGCTTTTGGCCCACAGAGCCGGCAGAAATTCAGAGCAGTGTTTGATACACCCCATATGCCTATGTGTGCATGTGCATATATATGTGTGTATGTGCAGATATACGTATGTGTGTGTATATATGTATGTGTCTATATATATATGTATATATCTGCATGTATATAGAGAAGTAGAGAGTCCCTGTCTGTCCACACCTTCCCCTCCCTCCCTGCTCCTTATGGCACCAAATCAAGCTGCGGCAGACTTGACAAATCTATTTGGCATGGTTCACTCCACCGTTGCAGCCTGAACCGTGCGGAGCACCGCACTGACGCAGGGAGGAATCTGCGCCTTGAATACAGACATCTGGGAGCTTGCTTAATGCAGGAACAGTGGGGATTAATACGGGCAGGGAATGTGGGGCCAGAGCCCACCCGCAACAGGCCTGCGAGCGCTGCCCTGGCCTCACCGCGGCTCGGCAGCTGGCAGACAGTTGTTTGGTGGGGAGGGAAAGCAGTCACCCGGATGCAAGGGGTAGGCAAGGCACCAAAAAGCAATTACTTATCCTCCAGCCTTGGGAGGTGTCTGCTAAATTGAGGTCAGAACGTGGGAATGAATTTAGACTGGAATAAAGGAGTAAAAAAGAAGAGGTTTGTTTTTTCCTCTTTTTTTATGAAAAGAGATAACAGAGCAGAAAAAACCTGACAGGACTCAAGGCCAAATCCTGAAATGGTTGCAATTCACATGGCTATGGGATTGGTTTGGATTGACACCAGCCAGGGTTTAGGGTCTTGCTGGAGTGATGTAAATTTACACAGCACTGAAACCAGCCCTGCTCCACCCTGGCTAAGGATTAAGTGTTCAATGCCCAGGACCACAAGGATGGGATATTTATGCCTCTCTGCAACTAAAGCCAACCTCCAGGCCAGATTCCCGCTACAGTTAGACTCCGAAAGGTAAATTTATTGCTAGTGATTATCTGAAACACTGAGCTGTGTATTTAGCCCATCTCTCTGCCCAGCATGATGCCAGTCTCCTGCCTGTTTCAGCTTACAGAAATGGTCCCAATGAGACCTCAGACTCACCCATTAGCACAAGGTGCTTGCCTAAGGAGAGGTGGCCCTGGTTCACAGAAAGGTCTGCTGTGACCAGTGGGTCCTGGGAAAGCCTCCACACCACTTCATGGCTACTGTGTTAGAGGTATACATGAGCTCTGCCATGAGATACTGCCCCGGAGCCAGTCCACCTGAGATCTGGGGGAGCCCAGCTGCTGACCCTCCTATGTTGTGCTGGGCTGCCCTATGCCTCCATTTCTCTACCTCTAAAATAGGACTAACACCACCTCACTGGCATGCCAGGAGCTTCAATACTCCAAATATTGGAAGTATGAGACCCTGATAGGGACGTCTGCACAGAGACGACTCATTCTGGGAAGCAGAGGGAATTTGAACCTGAGACACACATGTGGGGAAGGGGAAATCACACAGCCCGGAAGGAAGGAAATGTCTGGATGAATCCCGGACAAGGCAGGCTACTGCATTTCATGTGAGCAGTGCCCGTGCCAGCAAACGGAGGAGACAGCTAATTTAATAGAAGTGCTGAGCAATCAGTAATTACTGGGATGTGCGTGTGGGAGGAGGTGTGTGGGACTCCAGCCACAGAGTTCACGCAGACAGACTATGGCACATCAGTGAGGAGGACTTGACTGTGGCAGCAGAGCTGGTGGGCACCACAGAAGAGCAGGGAAGCGCTTTCTCAAAGCGCCTTAACCAGGGGACAGCCACGTGACCAAAGCAATTGACAGAGCAGGACCAACCAGCCCGGCACCGCGGCTGCCTTAACCCCCCTGCCCATACAGCAAAGCCTCCACACAGACCACACCAAGTTTATCTTTCCTGGCCACATACCAGCACCTCCAAGGCTTCAAACAGCTCACCACCCATATTTACCCTCCCTCCCCCTCACTCCCACCTCTGTGTGTGTGCCAGAAACACAGCAAGAGCATGCACAGCTCCCAGTGCTCAGAGCACCCTTGCTGACCATGCCTGCTAGCACAGATCCCACAGCCCTGGCAGCCTGAATTGCTTCTCATTATTTATTGTTCATTTTGTTCTCTGGGACAGTGCGATCGCCTCTTAGAATTTGTGCCCTTTCATTTCTAGGCCTCAGTAACTCCTGAACTACAGTTTCATGTGGTTTTGTGATTGTTAACCCAGCATGCAGGCGGGTGTACGACCATAAAAGCTCAATGAATCTTGTATGGCAAAACACAGGCTGTGAAAGCATTTTCTCCTTCATTTGCAGTCAAAGAACATACTCTCGCCATCACGAAAGATGCAGCAGCAGCCAGGTTTTCCAAGGAATATGTTTCCTCATTGCTGTGCAGAGGAGAAAGGCCTATTTCTGCTCAGAACATCATCAGTCTTTTAGCCGTCATCAGAAAAAGGGTCCCTCACAGATTAAACCCTCTGGGCTTGTAAAATTTCTCTGTTCTCTTCCCTCCTGTTGGCTGCAAGACTCACCAAGGTGCAGGTAAAAGAGACAAAAAGGTCTTTACCTTGTGGTTTTTCCCATGTCGGTACATCATCCAGTCCTCCCCATTGGTGCTGACCTCCAGCTTGTAGGTACGGACATAGTAGCCCTTCTGGGTTTCTCTCGAGATGGCACCCTGTGTGGCAATGGCTGTGAGAACAGTCAGGAAGTGGAGGTCCACCTTTCAAGGGGAAAAAGGGACAAGAGAGAGAGTGGTGAACACCTGAGAGCCCTGAGTGGCTAGTTAGTTCCTCCCTCTGTCTTTGAAAAACAAAAAGGTGCAAATTCAGCCTGTCTCACTCTATCTGTAGGTACTCAGTTCAACAAGCACAACCTCCCCAGGCTGACTTCAGCAGGATAGGAACTACAAGACAAGAGTAACTAAGGATCTTGATGTCCACTCATATGGGACCATCACAAAGCCTTCCTGCCTCAGACCAAGGAACAGGATCTGCACAGACGCTCGTGTCCATTAAAGCAGGACAGAGACTAACTTTTCCCATGTAAAATAATCCAATTAGCAAGTGCTGCAGTTCGTGGTTTTCCCTTGTTGGTTTTTTCTTTTTTTTTTTTTTTTTTTTTACAATGTGGGTTGAGAAAGGTCAGCAGAGCTGGCTTCGTAGGCCTGCCATGAATGAAGAATGAGACGTCTGCTAGAGGCAATGACATTCACCACCTCCCGCTCCCAGTGCCCTTTAGCAAGCAGTGTCTCCCGGCACTGTGACACAGCCAGAAGCCCTGTGTGGACAGACTGTGGCTCTAACCAGCTCAGAGGGAAAGCCTTTGCTCTGTCAGCCCCCACCTGACATTAGCCTGCTCATTCTCCCTGCATCACTGATGAGATAAATATTATTCTAGTTGTTTTTCCACGCACCCCCTGGAGACTTTGGTCCTCAGGCCAGCGATGGAGTCAGTGGCCCTTGTAAGTGGTGGAGGTCTCTCAGCCTCTGTCAGTCTGCTGGAAAGTCCATCAAGGTTTTGGGCAGGAAGGAGGGGGGGGGAGAGGGACAGAGGATTGAGTCAGTCCTTGGGTGGGCAAGCTAATGGGGGAGCCAGCCCCTCGCACTTCACAGAGGCACTGTAGCTACCCTGCTGCTTGCTCCCCATGAGCCACAGAGGCAATAAAAAATTCAATAAGTCTTACGGTCAAGGGTCAGTTTAACAGCATGACACTCCATTTGGTGGGGGAAGAGGTGAGGAGGTTGGAAAGTGTGCATACCTGGAGATACTCTTTGTTGCTGTCGACATTGGGGGTCCAGCCATTGTCATCACTGTTGAGCCGGCTCTGCTGAGGGGTCCATCGCCCATCTGAGTAAGTGGAGGAGGCACTGATCTGCATGTTGGAGATCCTGCCAGACTCCATTCCCAGAGGCACATTGCACTGGAAGTCTAGAGCAGACACACACGTACACAGAGATCAGTTTACAGTCTCAGTACTTCACCCCCAAGTGAAAAGCAGCCCTGAACTAATCTCCCCAGCTAACCCTGAGCAAAGCTGCCTGTCTGGAAAGATGAACAGATCTGCACCATCTCGAAGGTTGTGTGCACTCACAGATGGCACTGGAAAATTAAAGCTTTATGTTTGTGTGGCCCTCTGAACAGTAATACAGTCCAGATCTTTCTCTCTTTCTCTCCTTCACCTTTGCTCAGTTTTGACACAATTCTGTCCCTTCCCTCACTCCATCTCCACCAACCTGTCCCAAGTCCCCTTGTCGCAAAGTTCCCATCTTCTTGAAGGCTGTAGGTGAAACCTAAGCACTGACAAGGTAAGGAGTACAAACAGACACATCAGGAGGGTGCTTACTGCTGAGCTGCCAGCAGGAATGCCAAGGACTGAATGGGCAGGTCTAAAGGTTTTGTGTGCGTGTGAGAGTATGGATGCGTGTCTGTATTGCCTATGTGCACGTGCTATAGGTGGTATCAGGCCCATAGGAATTAACCAGAGAAGACTATGAAAGACTCTGGTATGCTTTCGTTTGGATCTCCTCAATTCTAATGCTTTAAGTCACAATTAGCTCAATTTTATGGTCCATCTCGCAAGTTTTATGGCAGCTGTCCTGTGACTGAAAATATTGCATGGGCCCAAGAGTGCTGCTGCTATAAACCAATGGGGCTCCACTGAACTGACTGTGTTTTTTATGTGGCCAAGTCAACCTTGGGAAATGATGGACCAAGTTAAGATGTCAGTGGTATTATTAAAGTTTCAATTTACACCACCATAAATAAAAACAGGTATGGCCCTTTAACACCTCTTGTGCTTGATTTTTCAAGCTTTGTGTTTAACATCTTATTCTCAAATCCTTTTAAAGAACAGAATAGAGAAGGGATTAAAGAACAGATCAACTGAGTATGGTAATAGGTAATGGTGAAGATCTCATGCTTGTCTGTAACTCTCACAGCCTCAGCAGAACTTCCCTTACTCAATCACAGAGCAAGAGTTTGTAACCCTACCGCCCTAGCGCTGCACAACCCCTACTCTACCCTGCTGTCTATCATAGGCTTTCAGCAGCAGGTCAGGGACTCCTTCTCCTTCTCTGGGACTGAGGAGTGTACTGAAGGTTTCTTCTGCTGTATCACAGGTTCACTGAGAACAGAGGTCGAGAACAGTAGCTCTGACGCAAAAACACCATGGGAAAACAAATGGAACCTTTCCTGGCCTGCAAGTGTTATCACAAAGAATCAAAATGCTCTTCATTCTCAAAATACACAACTTCATCACTCCACATCAATTTGCCTCCCTTATTAAGGGTTACAAAACAAAATTTGGTTTGAAATTCTCAGAGCTGTAAGCATTTTTTAATTAGACAGCCAAGAAATTCCATTTGTGGTTTGGGGCTGTGAACCTTTGGAAAACTAGAGAGAGAGAGAGTATTTTCCCCCATGCTTTAATGAATCTGCTGCACACGCTGGGCTGAAGTCTTCCCCTAAATCCTTTGGGCTGAGCATATACACGAAGGATTCTAGCCCAATAGGTATTGAGAAGACTTCAAATGCAAGTGAAAAGTCAAAAAAAAGTCAGAAAGTGAGAGTCTTACTGAAATCTCATTTCTATCAGAAACACCTAAACTGCATTGCTGGTGGGGAACCAGCCCCTGGACACACTGCTGCCTGCATGTGCCAAATGAAAGTCAGGAAAAACAGGTGACACAACTAGTCATACACACACATTTCCAACTTACTTTCTGGGACTTCCTGATGTATCAAGTAGTACTGAGCAGAGAAACCATCCTTAGCCACAGCCAGGTCCGTGTGGAAGGTGAGAGAGAGGACGCCGGTGGTTGAGCGGATGTCCGATGGCATCTTAGTGCCACAATACCTGCCTATCAAGGGGCCGACTGCAAAAGAAAGAGTAGCAAAAGTAATGCCTGCTTTTCCACTGGCCTCCTGGATCATCAGCAGATGGGCATCACTCAGCAGGGATGCCTTAGCGGGACCGACTGGGATAAAAGAAAGGCTGTAGGGATGGGTTATTTTTTACATCCATTGGCCTGGTGCCATGCAGTATGCCATGCAGAAATATCCACTGCAGCAGGCACTGCTCTGCAAATGCTGGGAAATGCTCCAAAATGCACTGTTTCTCAGTGGTACAGGGTAGGGAGGTTCTCCCATCATAGCATGAACCCACTGCCCTTCCCTGAGGGAGGACCAGTGGTATGTTGGAGTGTCCCATGGGGCTTTTCAGATCAGTGGGTACAACAGAGCAGTAGTTTGGGGTTTAATGAATGCAGCCTTCTGTAAGTACACAGTCCCCAAGCTGGCCACAGAGTGCCCTGAAGGCAGGTTGCATGCTGCAGGTACCTTTGAGGTTAGATGTCTTTGGTGTTCAGACACAGACTGCACAGTTTTGGAGCTTTGTGAAACACCAAGAAGGGTTGAGGATAGCAGCACAGCACCCCATGGCTTACCCTGAGGGATGCCATCCCAGATGTCCAGCCAGTCGTACTTGCAGTCTCCTTCCCCTGCCTGCAGTGGGTCATGCTCGAGGTCAAAAAGCAGAAAGTGGAGGAGGATTTCTGTCTTTGGCTTGGCTATGATGGTGAAGACACAGTCCAGGTTGTGTGGATACTTGTCAGGGAAGCCCGGAGACTCAATAGTGCCGTTGGAGGCAGTGAAGTTTCTGGAGCAGTCCTCGGAGCCTGTAGCAGCAGGAAAAAACTCAGAGACTTAGCAACAATGCAGCTTAATGCCAACAACTTGACACTGTGGAAACCCCATTTTGAGCTTAGCAGGGCTGTGTATTCACTTCTGGAAATGTCTCGTAAAGAACTATGTGAATTCCTGCAAGAAGTGAGAGGGTGATTTTCAAAGCTTTTCATGGGTGGAGAGCACAGTTCTAAATCCCTCAGACAGCTTTGCAAGCATAACCTGTACATCACTGCTGATCCTCCTGACAATTATCTCAAAACCAAAGGACTAAAAGAGTGATCCAATCCAAAGCCATGGCTGCAGTTTGGTAGGTCAGCATCCTGCCACATCCCCCACACTAGAGGTGGTGGTGGTGGTGGAAAGGACGGCCACACTGAGCTGGCCTGCCTTCCCCAGCTGGCCCTCTCCACTGTAACCTGCAAACAGTGACCTGCTGGCAGACCTGTGTCTGCTGCTCCAGAGCCTGTGGAGATGCCAGCCAGCACAAAGGGAGCTGACCTCTGTAGTCCTCACTGACACAGCTGCCATCTGCAGCCATGGAAGTAAAGGGCCACAGCAGTTCCAGGTCTGATGGAACTGTTCAGGGAATGGGATGTCTGGGATAGGGCAGAGAGGAGTAACGGGATGTATTCTTTCTTCAAAAGCTGCCCTCAGGGGCCAGTCTCCTGCAAACTTCACCCTTCTGGCACCCGCATCTGTGCCTCAGTTTCCTCTTGAGAAAATAAAAGACAAATATTTACCCAGTGAAAGGGCCTGGGGAAGGGTGCCAATGTCTCCACTGTTAGCTGTAAACCCTCAGGAAGTGCACAGTTAGCCTGCAGCCCCCTGAGACCCACGCAAGGGACACGGGCCAGCTCCAGCATAGATCCCCACAACATGGCTACAGCAGGAGTGGGGTAACAGGGGCCATGGCAGCGGGGGTCTTTGCTGAGAACAGGAACAGAGACTTCTTTTTCACAGAATGAGCCATCCACACCAGAAATGCAAGTTATTTCTATCCTTAAGGAAGACCTTTGCGTGGTGAGGAGGGCAGACAATGTTGCCTCTTATTTATTGCTGACCTCAACACTGGCCTCGACTGCAGCCAGGCCTGCTCGGTGCCCCCTCTCACACAGCCAAGGTGCCTCGGGGTGGCTGGGGAAAGGGGAATTTGTGTGGCATTCATACCACGGTGACTTTGAAACCCTTTAGTTGTGGACAATAGACAACAGAAATCTGCAGCCTGGAGCTATCAGAGGGGAAAGGGGATGTTAAAAAGGCTGCTGGCCACTGCTGCAACCCGGCACTAGCATTCGCAAAGGTTTCTGCTTCACTTTTACTGGGACACTCTCCTTCTCCTCTACAAACCCTTCTGCTCCAGCTCTTCCAGGCAGCACAAGCCTTCCCGGGACTAATGGGAGACTTGTTATTCAATTCAGCATTAACCTACAGGAGTCAGGCCAGCAGCGCAGTAATAGCAGGATCTCACACTGCATTATGCAGTGCCTGGCTGGAGAGCTACTCAGGAGAGGCTCTTAATTGACTACCTAATGAAGCAGCCAGCTTTTCTGGTGTGAACCTGTGGGGTAAAATGCAGAGTCAAAAAATAAGGCCAAACACAAATCACAGCATAATGCCATGAACAGGGATAAGGGTGCACTTAGTTCCAAACAACTTAAAAGACAAACAGATAAATAGGGAAAATAACACAAGCTCCGAGCTAGGGAGAAAATCAAAGACTAAACCCAGAGTCAGGGACTGTCCTCTAGAGACAGGAAAGAGACGTAACTATGTCACCACATTAGACAAGTTTCCTCATGTGGGGCTCTTATCGCATTAGGCATCTTTGTCTACATTTTGGCTGATAGCAGCAAACACAATGATCAGCTTTTTATAAGGAAGCTGCAGATAATCAACGGGATTCATGCTGGCTTCAGTAGCAGGACCAGCCTGAGAGGAGACTTTGATGCCCAGAGCTGGAGAGCTCAGGCCAGCCCTGCCAAACTGGCTCACAAAGAGCGCAGCAGGGAGGCTGGACCAGCCAGGGCAGGCAGCTCTTTTGTCAGCCCACGGACCGCTGACTGACACATATCAGAGGACTGAAGACTGGTATGCGGTTGTTTGTATGCAGATTGCTCCTCTCTCACACTGTGATAAAGGAAATGTAGCACAAGGTGTGGAAATAGATGCTCGATTGAAAAGAGTTGTTTTTTTAGGTCACCTTTAAGAAAGAAGGAATCTGCAGGCACTGCTGCCTTTACTGATGTGGACAATGACAATCTGATGACCTTTAAAGCTGGTGACACCCTTGCTGGTTTCCCTGACAGCTCAGACAGAAACTTGGCCTGTGCCTGCCTGCCTGCCAACCAAAGGCAAGGTTTGTTTGTACTGTGGTAGCCCCGCAGCCAGCACTGCCCTCTCTGGGAGTCCTGGCAGGGACAGGGGCTGTGCAGATGTGCTATGGGATCAATCACAGGCTCATCCACACTCCTCTGCCAAAACCTGCCTTGCCAGGCTGGATTTCATGGGGTGCAGCTGGAAGAAAGCATGGCTATTTCTGGAGAGGATGGCTGTCTGCGGAGGGGTGGGAGTGGCAAAAGGAGCCCCAACACCACTTCAGACCTGAGGGCAGTGCTGCAGGAACCTACACTGAGGGACACAAACTCAGCTCCAGCCTCCATTCAACACCTGCTCTCTTCCAGATCAGCCCTTGCTTCCACTCCTTCCTACCAGCAACATCTCCTTTCCCCATGAATTTGGTGCCTTGCTGGCTCCCACCTAGAGAGACAGGGTTCCTGCCTGCCATTCCTTCCCACAGCATGGCCTGGCCACCTCAGCCAGCTGGACCACCCCATTCAGGTCATTGGGTGCCCCGTGCCCCAACTCAGGTCAGGCACAATCCAGCATAGTCTGCTGGGCTCATCACGGGTGTGTACACGGAATGAGAGGCAAGGGGGGCTAAGATGGGTCAGTGGTCTTCCCATCTGTACACAGGCACTCTTTGCCATCCTCTGTGCCGACAACTGGCTTTAGCTAACCCCAATAGCCAGCTGAACCACTAAAGGCTTTCAGGACTAATCTCCATCCTAATCATCAACTAACAGCAGTGGTGAGCTGGCTGCACAACAGCTCAGTGGCCAGTTATGCAGTCCAGGCAACCACCAGCAATAGCACTTTCCTCATCCATCTAAACCTTCATACATCTCCTGTCCTCATCATTTCACAATGAATTTAGGGAGTCTCATTCTCTTGCAGCAAAGTCTCCACATCTACCTGTGGCCAGGCTGTGGGCTGTCTGCACATCTCTGCCTGCTGCATAGCTGGGACAGGGCCCCTGGGCACTGGTGCCTGTGCTCCCCATCTTTTCTTTAAAGCGGCTGGATAAGTAACCCTGTTGTGCTCCTTTCTGGTTCTTCACTAGGCACGGACATTTTTTTTCATGCTGGATGCAATGACATGAAAGCCGCATGTGTGATTTCTTCCAACACACCACCAAAGGAATGCAGGCACAGGGCAGGCGCCTGCGTATCCATGCAAAACACACTCCTGCTCCCTCGGCATGCATGCACACATCTCTCATGTGCACATACAGAGGGTTTTATTTTCTCAAGCCTCCTTCTTCCCACACACAAAAATTCTAGCAAATATTTAGACAGAAACACTATTAAAAGGCCTTTGAGCAGCTTTTCCTTTCTTCAATAATAGTTTGGTATTAAACAGAATTATGAATAGTTCCTCTTATATCAGCCTGTAAAGGCACTGCCTCAGACCTTGAGAGCACTGCTGACAGCAATCATTTAAAACCCAGAGCTCCCCAGTTACAAACCCCACTTCCAGAGAGAGAAAACACAGCATCATTGATCAACCCTGAATTGCAACTCCACAGGATGGGGAGCTCCATGCCCTTCTAAAGAGGGACAATCCCCTAGCCCTAACAAGCTCCACATGTCCAGGAGAAAAGATATATGTTTCTAGTCCTCAAATATAAAAGAGCATTTAAGGAAGAACTCTGCTTTTACTACCACACTGTGATCCAAAAATGCGCTGTCATGTGCCACTAATATCTTTACCTTCTTAGAAATGTGATGCATAGACTTGCTTAAATTAAAAAAAAAAAAAAGTCCTTTATCTCTGGATAACATGCGAGAAATCACATTGAAAATGTGGTCAAAGACATCATCTTGTGAAGATAATTGTGACAAACAGCCCGGGAGTCAGGCGCTGACTCAGACACTTACCTGTCTTGTAGATCTCATAGCGCAGAGAGAAGCCGGCACCTTGCCGTGCGTAGTCTGAGGTGAACTTGATATAGAGAGAGGGGCCAGAAGAGATGATAGTAGGAGGTGCTATGTTCCCACAGTGCTTGCCCAGCAGGTCTGCTGCTTCACTGTCCCCATCTCGGATCTCGATGTAGTCATACCTGCGGAGGCAGGTGAAATGGCAGTGAAACCATCTGTCAGGGGGACGCTTCAGGATGCCGGCAATGAACAAAAACCACTTCTTGATATCTGCATGTTTCACAGAACATCTTCCAGACAGGTATCTGAGACTCTCTTATTCACACCACATCACAGCCCCCCAGCGCATTTTTTCTCTTTTGTTTGGCTATGGTTAGGTCCCTTCCTCTGTTGCAATTCACATAATTTATTGCACACACATCCACTCCAACTTCAGAGCCAACATACAAAGTTTAGGACACAATTTACCTCCATTTCCACAAAACTCCTTTGGCATGGGAGAAGCTCAGATACAACTCTCCTGGGGCTACTCTCCTCCTCTGACCTCTCTCCTGAAATGCCATTGTGCTATTTGGCACAGCTTACTTTATTCCAGTATCCATATGAGATTTGGGCAAGCATGTGCCAAGTGTTAAACTGTCAATGTTCAGTCCATGTGAGCATGTAGGACACCACACTGGTCCTTTAACAAGCATGATCAGTACATTCACTTAGCACTTGGGCAGTAATTAATATCTATTAAGTGCTAACAAAGAATTTCTGTGGATGAAAAGTGTTGCGTAAGAGCTGGGTAACTGCACTCACTCCTGCTGATTCTTGTACACCCTGTAACTGCAACCTGCCTTTGCTAAACCCTACTTAGAGATATTCCACCTTCCCACTGGAGTTGTTCCTGGATATCTGACTGGTCTAGTGTAGGGTTAGAACTGCCTCCTGGTGCAAAGACAAGCTCGCTGAATTGCCTCCTGGTGCAGAGAAAAAAGCTTGTTGCAAAGTCTGGATGGAAGGTGAAACACGTTCCTTCATATTTTCTGGGCCATGACTAGGCAAGGTAGTAGTATCAGGCTCTGCGTGCTGTGAAGAAACAAACAGCTTTTACGTGTACATCTTGTTCTTCAGCTGCTTTCTAACACCCACGTTCTCCTGCTCCTCTCCTCCTCTCTGGCCAGCATGCTGCTATTTACAGAAACTGCCCATCTCTCTTTGACTGTTTATTCATTTTGTATCAACCTGTTTGAACAACATGCTACAGCTCTTCTCATGGGGCCAGGGTGGGAAAAACCATTTCCAGGCTGCCAGGAATCTGCCTTTCTTCTTTGTCACAAGATCTTCTGTTTGGAAATGGACAGTTGAAAGGAGAAGTAGCTTGCTGGATACAGAATGATCCTCATGTGACTCATTCCTGTTCTGCAAAGCACATATCGGCAAGCAACAACCTCAAAACAAACTTACAGGGACTTAGTGTGCTCCTCCACAAAGAAAGATGGCCTGGACAGCTTTGGTTTCACTCCTTTCTGGGACTAAATCAGGCTGAGAGCCAGAAGCAAAATTCCTGCAGATAAAATCCTGTCTATGCTGGAACCGAGCACTCAACTAGCTGCAATTGCCCAGCCTTTAACTTCATTACAGACTCAATTGGCTTGGTCAAGGTGAAATTCAAGCAGTCTTGAGAAGTGGCACTCGAACAGGAAGAGCATTTGGCTTAGCTAGTGTGTGGACACACAGCGATGCAAATGAAGACCTGCTCCCTCCTCAGCTCTGCCTAGCTCCCTATCACCTTGTGACCCCTTATTACCCTGACACCATTCAGCAGCACCCTGCGCGACCCCCAGTAATATCCATCACGTGCGGCTTGATCCTACCATCTCCCCAGGGAGAAGGAACATAGAGGGCAGTGTCAGTGCTTCTTCTAAGTAGATTTTTTTTTCCCTGTTTCTCTATTTGTTTAAAGTAGTACTGAGTAAACAGCAGGGACATTTTGTTCTCTAAACAACCACTTGCTTTCAGTGTGCTTGCAACCCTTTCACATCCGAAGTGCACATCTGTGCCGCAGGACTACTGGCTACTAGAGAAATTGTGAATATGTGGCAAAAAATTAATTTGGCAAAAACACGAATGTTGGCAAAACACAGTTAATGGAGTGGATTGTAAAACCTGCCATTTGCATGGCACAGGCAGAGGTTAGCAGCATCCCAGGGAATCACATCTGTTTGTGTCCTCGTGGGGTTGTAACTCGCCAACACAGTATACGGCTTCAACTACTTGACTGAAATGATCACAGCTTCTGCTGTAGCCAGCAAACCAAACATCCTAGTGCTGTCCACATGGCTCCTCAAGACTCCAGTGCTGTAGGAGCACTGCAATTTCAGAAGCAAGTTTGGGACCAAGAAATATTTGCTTATTGAATGGGTGAATGACTTCCAACAATATATAAGATTTGGGAATATTGCAATCTGCTCATGGGCAATCTGCAAATGGAAAATTGAAAGAACAAATCTAGTAAATAAATCATCAGGAAATATTTGCCTCTCTGAGCTAAACCCTGTTTGGCTTCATTCATGCATCTAACTGAGCTTTCTCATACTGTAGCTAATCCTTAATAAATCAAATGTTAAAAACGACCAAAAACAAGCCCTTAAGAGAAGGTCAGGGAATCATTTTTGCCAAATGTAAAATGAACTTAAATTCATAGGAGTTTTCTTCCCTAGTTAAAAAATCTTGGCCCAAGTCCTCTGCTCTTTATGAGGCAAAATTCTTTTTTTTCAGGCCATATAAACAGAGTGTGAATTGGGGAAGTATTACAGTTGGGAGATAGCTCCTACCCAGATGAGCAGGAACACCTACTTCCTTTCCACCACAGCAAATAAGCTTTAGGTTTTCAAAATGAAACACCAAAGACATCCAGTCCAAACTGTTAAACTTCCAAACTTCAGCAAGAATGCCAACTAATCCCCACCACAGATTCTTTTGGAATCATGTGCTTCAGACATGTAGCCCTCAGTCAAACAAACTGATAAACCCTGTTCTCCTCACGTCAGTTCATTGGATATGTTACAATCTAATCTGGCCAAACCTTTGCTCCTGTTAAGCTTAAGCATGGTTTCCAGACTTTCTTCTTCTCATGTGAAAAAGAAGGAGAAAAACTGTAAGGAAGAAAACCCAGCCCTGGGGGTGCTTTCTACTCTAACCATTTCATTTTCAGGTAATTACAGTCTAGGGCACAGCTGGGTGGGACACATTCATTCTGCAATGGCACTCGAACAGTCTCGTACAGTGCCCAGCAATTGGCATTTCACTCATATAACCAAATGCATTGTTTCAGTCATCATGCACCAACATCCTTCTGGCCTGACCTCTCTGGCATTACCTCCCCTGGGCAAGCTGCCATCTCCAAGCACATTTCATGGCCACTTCTTCCCATTGCTCCAATGAGTCAAGCATAAACATGTGAGGGCAGGGTGCAGCCTCCATAGCCCATAGGTATAATCAATGGATTAACCAAGTCTTCTTTTGCAGGGAAGGTGACCACAGTTGGCTGCTCCTCCAGTGGCAGGATATTCTCAGCTGCCGCTTGAGTAGGAAGGCCAGTGAATTGGTTTGAAACTGCCTCGAGCAGCTTTCCGCCAGGGAGTTTTGAGGCAGAGAGGCAAAGCTGAAGTACTTTTAACTGCCCAGACAATGGGGGTTGAGATAGAAGGGAAACACATTGCTTAGATGGCTCTTCTTGGAGCTGTTTAACAAAATTAAACATTAAATGTACAATGCCTACAAATACTGCTGTGTTTTTATTACAGATTTTTAGTAGGAAGTGCTTTGCTGATGTTAAGAGAGCTTTTATTAACTAATTATAAAGCACTTCTAATGCCTGTATTACTCATGCTTGTTTGCTTGCTTTTTCCTCCAGTCAACCTCTCTGCTTCCCTGTTTTTCCTTTCTATTTTCCCTAAGTCACTTTGCTGCTGACTCTGCAAATGAGGTGCAACAAAGGCAAATAAGCCCCAGTTGTAGGGATTATGAGAAGACCTTCACCTTTTCAGTCCTTTTTTGTTGTGAAATACCTAATCCGCTCTCTGGCCATTGAGCTGTGCTCCATGATCCCCTGGGGCCAGCACGGACCTCCCAGGTGCCCACCCAGGCACTGCTGAGTCCCAGAAACACTACAACCCACCTGGGGAACAGCTCTGGGTGCTCCTCTTCTGAGGGACAGGACCCAGCACAAAGCAGTTTTGTGACTCATACTGCTTTACACATAATAAACAAACCTGTTGCCCCTCAGCCCCAGGTCCTAAGAGATGCCGAGTTCTTCCCCACTGAAACATGCTTCGAGGGCATTACAGGGACATTACCTTAGGATGGGGAGAAATAAAACCAACAAATTATCTATGTGTTCACAGTCCTCTCATGAGTCCTCCCAACACACAAACTTGTGCAAGCCTTGCTTCAAAGCCTGAGGAAGGCTGGCTCCCCAGGCCAAGCTCTGACCTAGCTGGCAGCTTTCTCAGTCTCTTCCTAGAGTTATGATTTGAAGTAGGTGAGGACCTGCACTCAGCAAAGCCTGGTTTCCGAAGCTTGCCAGGGCTGGAGAGCGCTGCAAGGCTCTAACATGAACTTTCCCAATGTTTAATTTGGAGCTATTATTTATAGGCGTTTCCATGGGGCTCATGACTGCAGCTGGCAGACAGTAGTGATGGGATTCTTAAGAGACCCTGTGAGGTAGGAAGGCAGAGAGGAGCAGTGTCTGGCCCAAGGTCACACAGGAAGTTTGCAGAACAGCCAAGAATAGAAGCTAGCCTTGATTGGACAGATTATATTATATTATATTGGAGAAGTCTGGCCTAGATAGACAGAGAGACAAGCAGGTACTGACTGCGTGCCAACAACCCCAAATTTGGGAATGTCCAGTGCTGACTTGAGCCTTCAAGACCCCTGACCTGCTTGAACCACGTCACTGTGTCTTGAATGCATCTGCTGAGGACAGGAAGAGAAACTGCAATTGTAGTTAAATTCAGCAGTCATTAATACTCTGCAGGTAGCTGGGGAAGGTCTGTGCTTAGCCACAATGGCAGCTGCTAAATGCAATTGTTTCCCCTTTGAAAAGGTGATGGGTGGTTTGTTTCTCAGAAATTACTATAAAAATGCATAAGGAGTATTAAACACCCTCTAAGTACAGGGGGTTTCTTAAAAATTAAATAGCAGTTCCAGTATAAAGATAGTTAGGAAATAGTGAACCCGCATCTCTGTGCTTGTTTTGCAATCAAGGGGTGGCTAGAATTAATGTCCATTATACACTAGCTGGCTTAGTTGATTTGTCTGTGTCACCACCCATCTTCACGCTCTTTTGTACGCCACCTTCAAACCAAATCCTTATTTCATGAGAGGTTACATTGTGAAAGACAAGAAAACTTTTCAGTGATGTTTACACAATCTTGAGCAACTGCAGGACATACCTTTCAAAGGTTAAATTGTTCCAGAAGCTACTGAGGGCTTCGAAATTATATTTTTTTTCATAGCCATGATAGCAAAGGCAAGCACCACTGTTGTCTGATGAAACAAGAGCAATGAAGTTTGATCTTAGCTGCCAGGCCTTAATCAGGGTAATTAATTATAAATACAGCAGATGAATTGGATTCTCCTTTGACTTGAACTGGTTTTACACATGTGTAACTCATCATTTTAAGGGTAATCACTCCTAATTTATCCTGTGAGACGAGAATCAGTCCTCATAGACACAGATACTGATATAGATTTGTGCACAGACCTAAAAAACCTGTATCACATTTAGCTTTAGCCAACTAAAAGTCCTTTGCTCTCAGTGGAAGCAGACTTCTCACACCCAGCTTGAGATGGAATTAATCATTCTTCTGCACTGACTACACGGGTATTTTAAATCACTCTCGGTGACTGGACCCAGACTTTGAGTGGCTGAACATCGGAGAGATGAACTGGGTCTCAGACTGCAGCTTTTGGGGCGGTTTTTGCCCATGCTGAGGCAAAAGATGCTCACAGAGCTTGCCCTTGTTTTGTTCTGATGGAAATAACTATCTCTGGCAACAACAAGAGAGAAATCAGCTATAATTCTCTGAATCTTAAGGGATTTCACTGGATTTCAGTGACTAAACTGACAAAAATCCAATGGCAGCAGGGGGAGAGCCAAGCTGGGAGGGGGGCGCGGGGTGATGGCACAGGCTTAATTGCTTAGGATTTCTCAGAAGTTTGTTTTGAATTTGTTGCATCCAATTATGTCTTGTGTAATCACAGTATTGTGGGGAGTTGTAATCATTATACTGTGCTTTGGATTATTGTCTTATCT
>NW_016690187.1:4382619-4433041 GCF_001604755.1 Lepidothrix coronata
TCTTAAAAAAATCTGACCAGAATTTCTGAGAAATGAAAAAAATCCAGTTATCCAGTCAAAGAGAAAAGAAAAAAATAGAAAAAAAAGGAAAAATGAGAAGAAAACTAGAGAAAGGGAGAGAAAATAACGTTATCAGATTGGAGAACTTCTTCAAAAATGCCTTGAAGACAAAAAATGAAAACTACAAATAGTCTCTATTTATACTCTTTGGGTAGTTGTTTTCACCCCCTTACAAGCACCGCTGATGGCAAGTCCTTCAGCAGTTACTGCTAACTTAAGCACAGGGGAAAAAAAGTAGCCAAAATACATTTGGCAAAGGGAGGAATAAAACATAGCTGTAAACTGCTCCTGTGGCAAGTTCTGATTCAGGAGGGAATTTCAGCTCCTAGCATGCTGCTGCCCTCCCCTGAGACAGGAGAGCAAAGGCTCCCCCGCTCTTTGCCGTTCATGCCCAGGCTGCCTTCTTCAAGTGGTGTTGCCAGATTGTTGTGGAAAGGCGCGTTGGAGTAGAGAAGTGCTCTCATCTGGGGCATGTCTGGAAAACCTTTCGTTATGTAAGAAAAAAGAGATGTGCTAATGTGCACTTCGGGGGTTTTCTGCAGGCTGTTGTTCAGGAGTTACACATGGCTGTTTAATTTTATTTCTGTCTCCAAAACCATCTCTATAAATTCCTCACACATCTATCTTTAGCTACAGGGGCCTTTTGTTGCAATATGTCTTTGGTATTCATTGGGGGGGGGAAATCATGGTGAAATCAGGAATAAAATATATAAAGCATGGTAAGAATAAGCCCCCTTTCCATGGCATTCTGCCTTCTGTTGCTGCTCTAAGGGAACTGAAGCAACTCACAACCCTTTCATACCCCAAAATGCAGGACACTTGAGAAAATGCATTTGCAATTTTCTCCTTCTGCTACAATCCATCTGTGGAAAAAATTAGACTTTGGTTTCTATGTCATTTTACTGTCACTACTCACAGGCACTTGATCACCAATAACAACCATAAAAGGAGAATTTACTGCCGAAAAGCAGCAGAGCAGGCAGAGGGCAGGGGCAAATGCTTACTTTGCTCGCTTTGCAGTGGGGAGAACAGGTTTCCCTCTCCTGATGGAATCCAGTGCCCAACAGCCCAGGTAATGGATGGAGATGAGCTTGGGCCAGGCTGGCCCTGGTAGCTGAAGGTCTGGGGTGCTGATGAGTATTAGGGAACTCTCACATGGTCTGCTGTGCAGCCCTGTTCCCAGAGGAGCAAGTGATATCCCATCACACCTCGATGGCGTAGTGTCAGTCAAGGGCTTAGACACAACATGCATCGAAGAACAAAAGAGATGGTAAAAACTGGGATTAGATGGGAGCTTTGTAGCTGGGCTTTCCACTAGCATTCATTTGCACTGGCTTTTTTTTCAGCACAAAACTGAAATAAACACCTCGTTAAGCACCAGTTGTATAAAGGAGGTTGTAAGAACAGAGACCTGACCAGCCCTCCCTCACTCTCCTGGCTGTCTACATCCCTCGTTAATGAGTGATGGTCACCCTGGGACTGGCCGACCACGGGGTGGCTTTCTGACCCCACATTTTCTCAGACACAGCCTGTCACAGCCCAGCTCCTGCCTTAGCTGACGCACAAGCAAGTAAAGCTTTGCCACCAAGACTGGCCTTCAGTCTCCACTATTTGAGCACTTCCACAAGCTGACCATGCCAGCTTGCAGTAAGAGCAGTTTCTGAGGCAAACAGCACACCAAATCTGCTGATTCCTCCTTGAATACTATATAGCTAGCACAGCACCTCCTAACCCTTTCTCCCCTCAAAATATGAGCACTTGCATCTCAGTGGCCACCTAAACCCAGCAGCGCCAAGGCTCTGAGCACAATCAATGCCTGGAGGAGGGCAAGCGCTCTGCCATGCGCATGCCACACCCTGCTGTGCTTTTGCAGCAGCAGTGACCTCCCACACGGTTCTCAGAGGCAGCAATACCTATTTGGGCATGTGGGAGTAAATAGCCACTGGCAGGGGCTGGTTGGTACCCCTGAGGTGAGCTCAGCCCTGCCTGGGACAGCAGGTCAGAGAGGCAGCCACACCAAGATGGAAGAGGGAGACAGAGACAAGAGAGTGGGATGCAGCATGAAGCTGGTTGGTAGCTTTTCTCCTTAATGTGCTCTGAGAACACGAGGATGGGACCATCCCATCCCTGTTTCTCCCACAAACAAGGGCCCTGCCACTGCTTTGTTCAGAAAGATTTTCTTTCAAGCAACCCTTTGTGTCACCCTCCCGTTCAGCCGTGGCAGTGTGTCTGCTTTGTCCTGCCAGCTCAGCCATGGAGTGTTTACAAGCCTCCCTCACCCTTCCAGGCTGTGGTTCAGCTCCATTGACACCGAAGGCAACAGACTCCTCTCTCAGCTTGTGATGAATCAATTACTTCCTCTGACACTCTATTACTATAGCCCTTACATCTCCAGATTGCAGATGAAAAGACAGGCTGAGAAGGGGGACAGGGAAGGGGAGAGGTCTCCTGAGGTCCCCTTCAATTGAGTTGTTGGACATCTGAAGAAATCCCCATCTGCCATATTTAAAGACACAGAAAGATGTTTTGCTCCTGAACGGCAGAAAAATCAGAGGGTTTTCACAAAAGAAAACCTAAGAAATCAAATGGGTCAAAAAACTTCAACAAGATGCAGTGAACATAGATCAATGGTGAGTCAGTCCTCTCTGCTGATGGAGATCCCAGACCTTGTTCCTGCCCATGATTATCAGCCAAATATCAGTATTACCAAAGAGACAGTCATTACACCTCCCTTTTCACTGCAAAATAACAACGTAAATGAAACCTCACACCAACATTTACAAAGGAGGAAGGAAGCTGAGCACATGCCTCAAACTCTCATGCTGCTGGTGGAGGGGGGAGGGCCCTATTCCTTGTTGAACATCCATCAACAACCCCAGCTCTGAGGGTTCCCTGGAGGTTTCTAACGCAATGAGCACTTCCCATGCAAACACCCTGCACGCAGCACGGCCTCGGCAGGCATGAGGCTGAGCACAGGGGCTCTCCCACCACCAGTGAGCGAGCGCTGCCTGTCTCAGGAAAGGGGAATTCCACCTCAAAAAAGGGGTGCACCCTTCCTCACACCGACCACAGTGTCTTCTGTACCGCTTCAAGAAGTGACATTTGGGGCAGTCACAGAACAAACATGGAGCAGCCAACCTGTCAGTTTCTGTGCCATTTGTAACAGGACGGATACTTCAGCATAGGATTTCTGCTCTCAGACCCCACTACTTCAGGCTCTGCTTCTAGAATTCATTAAACAATAACATCTCCGCGCCTGACCCAGTGTTACTTTAAAACAACACTATACAACTGCTGTAATTGCTCGGCAATGCTGTATGTAGATCCCAAGAATTCCTTGGGATTCAGAGGCAGGAGGAAAAAAACCCAACAAAACCCCTGTAGGTTTTTCACTCTTTCTAATGATCTACTGATCTACTCACTAAGCCAGCATAAGGAAAGCTTTCTATGGTATGTTTGAACTGATATATCAAAGACAGTTGCCTAAAACATCCTAGCTGTCATTAGTGGACCATGACTACTATTAACTTATAAGGAATTCCAGGATCACTAGACTGTGCTTTGCAACATATTATTACATTGCCATTCAATGGTGGTGTGCAGCTGCTTGATTGAAAGAAAACAGAGAACTAGCCTCAGACTAAAAACTAACCTCACCCAATTCCTTCAAATATGCTCTATGCTGAGCTCTGGCCAAAAGCAAACAAATTTCTTCTGTTTTTCGGTCAGCTCTTCGCAGTCTGTTCTTTTTATTTTGCATTCATATTTAAGTGCAGAATTCACACCTAGCCAGAAAAGGCTGGGAACAAACCAGTTGCTGTCTGCAGCACTCTGACCTGCTCCTGTGTGATGCTGCAGTAGCCTTTGGAAGCGAGTGTGCATTGCACTGTTGCTACCTAGACTGGGGTTTATGCCTGCAGATGCCCAGGTCTTCTTTATAAAGCAGGGAATTTAAAGTGATTCACCAGTGCAAGAATACTAAATCAATAGCAGAGAAGGGGAAGAACCCAAATCTCACAACTCCCAGACCTGGTATTTGCTGGTGAGTCTGCCACTCCCCTGTTACAGCCTGACAATAGGGATGATATCCATTTAGCTAAGGCAAACAGGTTTTACATAAATCAATGTAAAACCTCACACTGTTTTTACTAAGCTTTGCATCTGGTCCTTAAAAAAAAAAAGGAATTTTTTTTAAAATTAAATATCATTCTGGCACTCTCCTTACATTCACTAAATCTTCTAACTCCTGCATCCAGACAGTAAATCCATGACATGGAAGAGCACTGCTAACCCCACTGTGCAACACAAAAAAAAGTAAACAAGACTCATATCCCCACAGACATTTAGGCACCTGAGACCCACCAGTTTGGGATGAGCTTCTGCGAATGGTATCACCTGGTGTCACACAGTGGGCTGGAGCACTGTTGCAAAGATAGTCAAAGGCCTCAGGCTCTGTTGAAAGCATGAGCACCTCAACACTTCGGTTAACAGGCCATTTCAGTGGGAGTGCACTACTGCTATCCTATTGCATCTGTGCTACAGGGGTCAGCAAAGATGCAAGGGGCTTAGAGCTGGAATGTGGCTTACAGTGTTCACTCAAAAAAGGCACACATTTCTGAGACTTTCAGCTGGATTCTAAACCCATTTAGTGAGGAATCACCACAACCAGCCCTGTGCTTGCTCCCTTTCCAGGTGCTGTGGAGTCCTGTTCCCTCTCTAGCTGTACAGAGAGGCTAAGAAGTGAGGACACCACTGCCACCAGCTCCTCCCCCGACAGCAGGAAGCAGGGGGAGAGGTCTCTATCTCTAGTGCTATTGTTCCCAGTGTCACCAGCTGGCCCTCAATTTGTCATCATGCCAACAGGAAACAAGGTGCAAAATGAGATCTGACTCCTATGCACCGGATGTTAGTGAACTGGCGAGACACAGGAGACCTCACGAGAGTGCATTTGGGGCCACCACCTTCTGCAGAGCCTGGAATTGGTCTGTCCCTGCAGGGAGGCTCTGGGGCACAGAGAAGCACAGCCACAGAGCAAGCAGAGATGGGCAGAACAGAAGAGAGAAGTGAACAGCTTTGAGCTGTTAACTCACGTGTCTGGTCTAATGCTGTCACAGCTAACCCATTCATTGATGTTCCATTTTGGAAAATGACCTGGGCTTGACGGGAATTGTGAACCATACAACGGATGCAGGATGGAGTTAAAGAACAGCAGAAGCTCATTTGAAGACAAGTTGAGCTGCAGTGTCATGTTACCCAGACTAAATTATTTCCTGTACATTAGAAATGTTGCTTCTGGCTACCCATACCACAAATGTATGAGCAAGCAAATGCCTTCCTTAGCATCTCATCTGTGACTTCCCCTCTCTGCAAAGTTAAACAACTCCCTCAGTGCTGCAGGAGATGTGGTCACTTCCCCTTGCATCCTAGTGAAGAACACCCCCAATCCCTGGCATTCTGTAGTGCTCCAAATGTATTTCTCCTTTTCAAGCATTTTCCCAATCTCAAGATGAACTGCATTGTTTCTAAAATGTTTACTAATAAGCTAATTATGCATACTTTTCAAAGCATTTACTAATTAGCTGTCCATAATTGCTGCCTTGTCTACTCTTAACCTTCACTGATGGAAGGATGGCTTCTTGCAATATTATGCTCTTGTCTGAAGGAGATGGCAAGAGAGGCAGGCTGAATGCTGCGGCCGCCAGCTGCCTGCCTGTCTGTGGGCACTGGGTCCGGATGCAGCTCTCCCCACCACCTGAGCAAGGAATTTG
The DNA here is from genome assembly GCF_001604755.1 of Lepidothrix coronata. Taxonomy (NCBI): domain Eukaryota; kingdom Metazoa; phylum Chordata; class Aves; order Passeriformes; family Pipridae; genus Lepidothrix; species Lepidothrix coronata. The sequence goes on from NW_016690187.1 coordinate 4,388,448, forward strand.
AGCCAGTATCTCTGCTGCTTTCTAGGAAGGTTGCAGAGCTGTTTTGTTTCAGTGCCCAGCTTCCTGGAAGCTCAGGAGATGGCCATGCTGCCCTAAGAGGCCTTCGCTGGCTGGCAGAGCCACATCTCGCCCTTGGTACCATGGCATGGGAACATCAGCGTGTTGCTGCCACTGTCCCCTGGCAGGCAGTGCTCTGTGAGATGGGCGCTAGAAGTGTGCTGTCTCCCCCTGCCAAATCTTGGTTCCCTCTGCCCTTCAAGTTGGGAGCAGGGGTAACTCCTGGCATGCCTGCCCTGTATCCAGCACACACCACCAACATGCTGAACTTAGTTCAACTCTCTCGGCACCACTGTGGCACTTATTAGGTCACAGTGACAACTGCATAAAATTTCCTCACTACAGTGGCCCCAGTTCCTGTTTCTGGAAACCCTCAGGGCTTGACAGTGGGAGCCAAAGTCAGGAGGAAGAGCCTGACTGCAGCTCTAGACTGTTTCCAACTTGCCATCTTCTGCCTGTTTTGAGAGTCACTGGCCCCCGTCTCCAGAAACCTTTGCCAGCATTTTGCATGTGCCACCAGAGGGGGCTGCGAGCCACGGCAGCGATCCCCCAAATCCTTCCCAGGCAGGGATCCCACCAACTGCAACCCAGCTGCAGCATGTGTTGCAAATGGCTACAGAAAAACCTGCTGGCATGGTCTGATTATCAGCCAGGCTTTTTTTAAAACAACAGTGTGCCTCTGGAGCAGATGTTATGACTCAGCTGAAAGGTCTTCTGCTTGCAGAGGAAGCCCAAGTGTGTCCACTGCAGCTTGGAGGAAGTGTGGCTCTGCTGTGTGTGTACACCAACATCCCAGCACTCAACACTCAACAGCAGCAGGGCCCAGCCTAATCCTCTGGCAGAGTCAGCTGAGTGTGGCGGGGGGTGGCACAGTCAGTAGTCAGTAGCCTCCCTCTCAGGACAGAGGTTTTAGTGGTCCAAAGAAGAGACCAGCAGCAGGAGGGTGGCACAAATGGAAAAGGTGGTTGGTCATAAATGCAATGATTCACTCATAGCTGCGGTTTCTGACTTAGATTTTCCAAGCAAGCAGCGCAGACAGAACAGCAAAATGGCAATTAAGAAAGAGTGGACAGTTCAGCTACATGGCTGCACAACCTGGGGGACAGCTGCTCCTGTTGCACACGTATTGCAAATGGTTCAGGTCGCTCCTGGGATCACAAATAAACCCTGGCATGCACAAGGCTGCCCAGCTACCACCATGCCACACAGGAAGTGGAAACATTTCACCACAGCAGCAGCATGCTCTTTTCCACTGGATGACACTTCCCTGTTCAGGGAACACATACTGATGACACAGGGCTGCACTACCCAAGCAACAGCTGCACTTGCAGCACAGAGAGGAAGAAATAGCAAGCAGCGGACTGGTACAATTATTTCCGAATAGTTCGGCAGATCTTTTATCGGAGCATCAAACTTCCCTTTTGGCTCTGTCATTACTGCTGTAGCCCCACAGCTGCAGGACAGCACAAACAATGGCCTGGATCCCATATTCCCTGTCACAGCATGCCCACCCTCCCTGCAACAGGGATCCCTGCTGGCGCAAAACAGTCACAACAGCAGAAGGAGGCCAATTTTCTTAACCTAGTGAGAAAATCCCAAAGCAAGATGCTTCCTTGGAGCACAGATAAGGTGCAGAGAAAGAGAGAGAGAGATATGTTCTGGGGCTTCAATTACACCAAATTACTTCTTTCATGATGGTGGTGGTAGAGTGCAGTTACTTCTTAAAGCAGCTGGACACAACTTAAAAATAAAAGCCCAGATGTGCCTCCAGAGAACAACAGCAACAAGCAGCACAGAGCAGCCACCCCTGGCTGCCACCTCGGGCATCCATCCCAGGCTGATGCTTCCACCCTCTAGGCTGCTGAAGCTGCTCTCTGCAGTCAGCTCCTGCTCTGGCATCTGGGCAGCACCAGGTACGCAGTTCCTTCCGGCCAGCTGCTGGCTGAAGGGAAATCACTGACGTTTCCACAGACGTCCCCAGGGTGCCTGGCACTGCACAAAACACAGGAGGAAATGCCTCCTATCCCAGAGGGAAATCTAAAGCAGATACAGGGAAAGCCAGAAGGGACACAGTAAAACTAAAAAGACTTTTGCGGGTATTTTTGTAGGCTTTTGAATGGATTTTAGGAATGTAAATGTTATGCTTCATGAGGGAGAAACTTTACCCTAATAAGGTAAAATGAAATGCTGAAAGAAGCAGCAACAGAGGAAGGGTTATGGTGTTTACCTCTGGCAGCTGGAAGCACAGACTGGCCCCACTGTTGCTCCAACAGCTGGCAGGTAGCAACATGAGAGCAGGAGGACCTTGTCTACCCACAGTCTAAGTGCCACGATGAAGTTCATCAGCCTGTCACCTTTGTGTGAATGTGCTCTATATTAATGATGAGATGTCAAAAGGAGAGCCCTGCCCTGACACTATGTCTTTGATGGTGAACTCCTGTTCCTGTTAAGATTCCCACCTGCAGCTGCAATGAGGTCTTAGCTTCTTCATAAAAAACCCTCTGACACTTAGATGAGATTTATTACTAGATGGTCACCTATTAGTACTGCTTAATGCTCAAGCATTCCACTGTGTTAATATTTGTCTCCTTCTGCTAGATCACTTGGAAAAAAAATCTCCCTCCTACCCATTTCCTTCAGGCAGTGTTTATCACACACTGTTTTCATTGTTTTGTTATGCTTCCTATCAAGCACTGCCCATGAAGCTCTTTCAAACCTACTCCTGTGCAGTGCTGGCTCGAGGGAGCAGGCACCCTAAGACAGCTTGACTCTCAGCTCACAGCTGTGGCCAGCAAAAGCTCAAGTGCACAGTGGATGAATCCTGTTTCACTAATGGCTTCCTCGTGTGCATACACACAGAAAGGGAAAGGGTGAGACCACACAGCAGCCACTTGGGAGATTGCCACAGTAAAGTAGAAAGCAGCAAAGGGACAACATCTCCAGTGCTGGGGCAGTCCTCCAGCATACATCACCTGCAGCTTGGGACCAGGCACTGCTCTCTCAGAGGCAGCAAAACATGGCAGAAGTTGTCCACAATGCTCAGAGCGAAAACTGACAGCTTCCCCCAGGTAGAAGAAAAACCAGGCAGCCATGGGGGTTTCCATCTCTCTGACCAACCTGGCTTTGCTTGCCTGAGACCAGGCAGAAGAGGCAGAAGCTGGAATCCCTCTTGCCCAGCTCAACCCCCACCCTGTACACAACATTGTCCTGGCCAGTACATATGGCATATTCTGCAGACTGCAAAGAGAGGCCTATAAAGCTTTTATTACTGTGAATTTGGGGCAACTGCATTAGCTACGAGAAAGCTATGCAGTTCAGCCTGTGCAAACAATAATAAAATCTGATGGCAACCATCATTCTCACATACACTGCAAGGCCTTGTTGTGTTCATCTATGCCCACATTAAGTCTTTCTCTACCTTATCTCCTCTTTATACACAGGCCTGATCCTGCAAAGTGCTTAACGCCTCGCACACACAGTGACTTCAGGGAGAGTTCATGGTGTTCAAAGCCTTATTAGCCCAAGCTCTATCTGTAGGGGGTGACAAGATCCCCAATGACATCAATCAGTACACCTTAATTAGAGTTTGAGGAGCTATGCTGATTTTTTGGTAGCTGAGGATCCAGCTCTGCACTTCATAACCTTCAGTACATCAATCGTCAAACCCATGCTGAATTCTTTGTTCACCACAGGACTGATTCTGAAGCCCCATAAATGCTTCCTCTGTCCCTCTGTCCTTTCTTGCAAACAGTTTCCCTCTCCATATATAACCCCCTTTTAATCAACAGGAACAGTGTGTCTAGCAAGACTGCTGTGTCAGGCTGTTTTAGGAGATCCCAAGCTCCCTCATGGTCAGGCATCCCTGCAGTTGTCTGTGGATTCCAGATTAAACACACAGGTTTATATGTCCACCGAGACCATGCTATTAACTCCGCCTTTTACAGTGCCCTTTGATGCCATTAATTATTCTTTACTAGTTGTTAATTGTTTTTCCTGGACATCTAGTTTCTAAATCACTTCTTAGGAAAAAAAAAAGGAAAATAAGCAAACAAACCCAACCCCCCAGCTTGCCAAACATAACAGAAAAAGCACTCTGGGAAGTCAGATCCAGCCCAAACAGCTCAGACCCCCAAGCCTCCAGCCTTACATGGCCCAAATCTCAGTCTCCAGCTGCAGGGTTCTCTCTGCCATACCTCTGCCTATTTACAAACCAGGAAATTGCTCTGCTCTCCCAGCATGGTTTAAAAGGAAAGTGAGGCCACTCTGACACAGAAAAACAAGCAGCCTTTTAACCAAAGTCAAGGTCAGCTTGAAAGCCAATTGGCTCTTGCTTTCAAGCTATATCAGGTAAATTAAGAATTATCCAGCGTATCATCCTATGAGTCCGAAGCAGCATCTTACAACCTCACACTCAGCAGAGGCAGCTCTTGCTCCTGAAAGGCAAGGAAATGCAGTGCTATGGGGGCTCAGGATGATGCTTGATTTCAAGTGCAAGGAAGCATGAGACCCATACTACTAGGCAAAAGCAGGAAGAGGAGGTAGCTATGTACTAGAGAGGAAGAGGAAGGCTCTTACTTGCAGTCATGTTTTTCGATTTCAAAGTGAGGGTTGAAGTTGAGAATTATCTTCTGGTTGGATTCAGGAGCGTAGATGACCCACTCACAGTTCTGGTGGGAGGGGTAGTCATTGGGGTACCCTGGGGAAGTGATGTACCCGGCATCCTTGGAGTTCAGGCGACCTCCACATGGCTGAGCTGCAGAGACACAGAAGAGAATAAGGCATTGAAACAGGTTCTGGGCATCAGCTGCACACAGCAGGTCCCACCAGACCACTGACAGGGGTGGTCTGATAAAGACCATTCTCCAGGCCATTGACGTCCCTTTGGTACTCTAATATTTGATATTAATCTCTGGGCAAGAACAATTATTCTACAGAACAAACATATGCCTTTCCCCTCCACCTCCTGCCACACTTACATACCACATTTCACACAGACCAGAAAAGAGAAATGAATGCTCTTGCCAAGGCAATTACTGAGCCATAAAGTAAGAGACAGATTGATATCAGATCATCTGGAGCTGCCTCATTTTATCCCTTCTTTTGCCTCCTTTGCAAGCTGCTCTGTGGCAGTCTCCCACAGCTGCCTCAGGAGACACCAGAATTTGGACACGAAAAATGCGATCCAGCTGCAGGAGGGGAGAAAGCTTTGCTGCTCCCAGGGAAGGAAACTGAGGCACATCAGGGATGATGGTGAGCCCAGGCCCACTCACATTGTGTGGCAGAGCTAGGGACAGCATCTGTCCCTCCTGGTCCCAGCCTGCAGCCCCATGACAGCCCCTCTCCACTTGCTGTGCTCTCCCTCCCCAACCCGCCTGCCCCAACAAACCCATCTCAGCAGACTGGCCTCCTGAAACCTGGCAAGCAAATCCAGCCATTGGAACTGCAGACACAGATAATCAGCAGTGGTGGTTTTGTGGGACTAGCCCACAAATGGCTGGCAATGGTGAGCAGAGGAAGCTCTCTCAGCTTTGGGCTAGAACAGGCTCTAGAGGGTGATTTCATAATCAAAAAAACATTTAATCTCATGAACACTGCAAATCAAATTTATTACTGTATTACTTGCTGAGAGGAAAATCTGCATCATGGGGTCACTTGATAAAGCACAACAAATCCCAACAAAGCCCCTTTTTCCATGGGGCTCCTGCTGGCCTCCCTCCCCTGCCACCACCCTGTCCCAGCACCACAGCCCTGCAGGCTCAAGGGCTGCCCACAGAAGACAGCATTGCCTCTTCACACCCAGCACAACAGGCAAAAACCACCAAAATGGGCAAAACCTCCAAAAAAACCTAAGTCCCTCCATAGGGCAGGCTGGCAGGCATACAGGGTGACCCTGGTCCTGTGTTGTGGAAAGTCTTTCCCCTCCCTGACAATAAGTAATGGGGTATAATACGGGATGCAAACCCTCGTGGGTTGTCTGCACTGTGAGGCTGTCCCCTCAGCTTCCCCACAGCCCCAGAGGACTCAGGATGCACAGAGGGTGTGAGTGGGTGTTCCCGAAGCACACATGTGCGTGCTCTCAGATGGAGCCTGAGGCACTTCCCAAACCCCCAGGGGAGTCAAGGCACAGAGAAGCATCACTCTTGGCGTAGGAGAGTAACCACACAATCCAGATCCCATCAGCTCTGTGAGCCAAGGGTCTCCACAGTGCTCCCCACTGCCTTGGTCCTCCAGGATGTTCCAGTCCTTTCACTCACTACAAAGCCCCAGAATGACCCTGGAAAAGCAGAGCGGTGCAGACTCATATGGGCTAAACCCCATGCTGCGGGTCTGGCTCTGTTCCTCTGCCATGGGGTGTGACAGGCCCCAGGGGTGTCCCCTGGCAGATTGTCACAAGTCCACCCACTCTCAGTAGGGACATCCCAGCCTGCCTTCAGACTACCTCTTGCCAGAGCCAAGGCGAGCAGCAGGAGTGAGGCAGGACCCCTCAGCGGTAACGCTTCCTCAAAAAAAAAAAAAGCACTTTAAATAAACAACCTGCTGCCTGTACGCTGCCTGCAGAAAATGCACGTGTCCTGTGTGAAAAAAAGGGCAACAGGAGGGCCCTTCATGGGGCAGCAAGGCTTCCTTTGACATGAAAAAGCACTGTCTCAGTTTTCTCCATGTTTTTCATGCCCTCTAACACATTCTTTCTTCAAAATAACTTTCTTCTCACACACCCAAAGGCAGCTCTGCAGCCTTCCCTTTTTTCTTAAAATAATCCTGCAAGTATCCTGAAAAATATGAGAGGAAAAATCACAACACTGCCACGATGAGCTGAGAATACCAAAAAACATCTGGTTTTGTTCCACAGGAGAGCTTGCTCAACACACAAACATTTACAAACCTACGTTCTTGCACAAATCGCTTCTCTCAGCAAGGCATATTTGCCCACACGTGTCTATGTGGGTTTGGAGGGAGAGAGAGAAAGAGACATTCATATGGAAAGAAGAAATTCACGGACTTGTTGACATCAATGTACAAATAGACGTGTAATTCACACTTCACTCATGTGCGCACTTTCACACCTTCTCATAAAAATTCACACCTCGTTTGCACACATGTCCACCCCCTCCAGCAAAGAAAAATATTCAAGCTGCAGATTATTTTTCTTGGAAAGGGCAAAGTCTCGAAACAATGAAAATACAGTCAATCCTTCCACACCTCATCATCCCCTCCCTGTCTCTCCAGCTTTCACACACATGCTACCCGCTAGGCTGATACCACCAACATCACCCCCCATTCAGAAGCTGCTAGCCCCTTACTCACACTGGATACCGTGAATACCCTGTGAGCCCTTGCAACTCAACCAGTTGGAGGGGAACTGCCATGTTAACAGAGGTGTCAGGCTCCAGCTTGCTCTAGCTCTTCCCTAACAAATGAACTCAGGAGTAGAAACAGAATTTTACACTGACCTTGAAACTTCTCCCTTACCCTCCAAGGCCATCACAGTGCAGCAGGACCAAGCTAAGGAAAACCCTAGGCTTGATCCTAATTTCAAGTCAGCTTGGTGCCCAATCAAAGCATTGGTGCCAGTGAGGACAGCCTGAGTGAGAGGGGCTAGAGCCCAGCTCTCTGGAACTGAGATCTCTCCAGCAAAATGGGACAAGAAGGTGAAACCACTGAGTGAACAGGAACACCAGCCACATCCCTCAGGTGTTCAGATACCACCAGGAATATGTCACCATCTTTCTGAAGCAGGGAAAGTCTCCTGCCAGCAGGAAAGCTTATCTGTATCACTGAGAGGAACAGATTTTGTCCTCTCATTCATCCATCCACAGGAAGATCCAGAGAAATGAAAGGGGCTACTTTAGTACAGCACAAAAGCATACCGGGGAAGCCAGGGCTTCTTAAAATTATCTGAAGAGGCAAAATGACTTTAATATCTCTGTAATTGTTCTGTCAGGCCTTTCCTCTTTTGACTCACTGGTATCCAGCAGATGAACACTTGCAACAACAACAACAACAACAATAAAAAAGTCTATCACTATGCCCACTGATGGGCAAAGGGTTTGCCTCAACAGTAATGCCAACCACTGTCTTTCTGTATAAAATATAGCCTATTTAGTACACAGTAGAGAGTGAGTGCCATGGCTACGACTCCGACTGTATGCTCTGGAAGCAAGACGTGCTTCATAGCTAATGGGCTCTGGTAGCTTTTGCCAGCCCTGAATTCACTTAATAAAATTAAAATTAAATTCTGAAGTACAAGCCAAGCCTGCCAGGTGCGTGGGACATCCCATTGCTCAGTAAGCAAAATGTAGGCACTGAAAGCAAACTGTTGGAGCCCCTGCCAGTCCGCAAAGTGGAGGGGCCAGTGAAGTTCTGTGCTAATGGCAAGGCCACAGGAGAGCAGCAGGGCTCCTCAATGGAGGCTATGGAGGTTGACACTCCCAGGCAGTGGTGGAGCAGGCTACGTTCAGGATGGAAGATCTGCAGATCCCCTCTTTTGTTAAGGATCACCACATAACTCATCCCTGCAACCCTCTCCTTGCAGGACCATTTCAACAGGGTAACTACACCAGATGATGACAACCAAGCCATAGGGATGGGAAAAGAAGACCTGGAGAAGTTCACAAGGGGTGGACTCCTGCAAATGCTGCAGTGTACAGTGAGCAACTCCAAAGTTTCCCGTGGAGAAGGGTATCAGCAGTTGAGTTCCTCAACCTTTGCAAGGGGCAGACACCTCTTTCTCTGCCCTAAACTGCTGAAGACACCCAGGCTGATGAAGTCTCCTCCTGCCTCCCCTAGGCAGCAACAAGCAATCATCACTCAGGGGACCCAAAAAATAACAGCCAGACCCCAGGAACCTTCACCCACACTTGGGTTTTTTCAGCTCTGCAGCTCATCAGGTGCATGCTGAAACCTTGGGCTAGGAGCAGGGCATTCTCCTACTTAAGTTTCCTGCCGATTAAACCCCTCTGAATTTTCCTCACCCCAGGAGAGCAGGGCTCACTGTTATTGTTGGACCTTCCACACAGAAACTAAAGCCAACTCTGCCTGTAACAAAAATAATCATCACCAGAGAGGTCTGTTTCACAACAAACACACATACTACAGCCTCTCAGAGCTTGTAGTGTCCAGCACAAAACTATCACATGTTTTAATCCGCTGAGTTCAGTTTACTTTGGGATGTCATTCAGGGCTGTGCACAAAACTTAAGGTGTTCTGGATGCCTTAGCAGCAAGCAGCAGCATCACTGTGCTGCTTGAAAAGAGCAGCCTTCGAGGATAGCAAAGGAGCAAGGGAGAGAGACCCTGTGAGTTCTACAGCAGGCAGATGCACCAGCTAACCTTGTCACTTCTCTTCCCCACACGAGGCCCTCCAGCCCAGCTCCACACTCTCATTCAACCAATGCACAAGATTTCCGTGTCCCAGGATTCAGCACTGGGCAGAGGAGATTTGCCCTGCCAACCCTCCAACAGCAAAGCAAAATATGGGTCCTGGCATGCATGACCCACTGCTCTCAGAGCTGCTGAACTTGGCTTGAGCCCTTGTGCAGGAAACCCTGTGTTTCAGTCCAGTTAGAGTAAAACAGCTCTTCAAGAGGTAGAGTTTTTCAAGGTCCATGTGTGTCCAAGCACTTTGCCAAATCCCAGTATGGAGGAGACAAACAGACCTCTTCTGCCAAGGATTCATTACCGTTAATGTTTATTCTGCCTCATTCTCTGAGCTCTGACCCTGGCTGGACACAGCTAATATGGCAGAGGCTCTCGCCCCAAACTACATGGCACAACTTTTGCATGAGGCATACAACTTTTGTATGAGCCCCTGGATATAAATGATACTGCTTAGCAATTGGCCAAGGAGAGAGACACAGTGCAGAGGAAGCTAATGAGATTAGTTATTTTATCCCCAGTAGCATACATCATTTTAGCAGAAGCGTGTTTGCTTTGGATTGTAAGATAAAGCTTCAAAGGCTTCCTGAACAAATTAATGGACAAACACACCCAAACAACACAAAGCACTTACACGCACATTTCATTCCAGAACACTACCCACATCCACATCTTGGGATTTCACACAACCAGAGAAAGTCCCCTGAACATTTCATTGAGTACTTTTACCAGTTTAACTAAAATTTCACTTAAAAGTAGAGGCATGGCAAAGCAGAACTTAAAGACTCCTTTTGTGATTTGAACTAGGATTTTGTTCAGCTCGAAGTGTCTCAAGCCTGTCACGAGACAAGCTCATAAAAACACTGACTGGGCTTAAGCAAGAAAGGAACGCGCCAATCCATCAGTTGAGGAATGCAACCATTTGACTGCTTCCTAAGGCAACTGGGAAGGGATGCAATATATTCATTTTATAGTGCTGGACAGCAGTGAAAGGGGAATGCCGAAAAGCTCACCAAATGGAACATTTTAGCTGTGAACCTTCGCAAAACGGAACATTTTAAATTATTTTTAAAGAAGAGAGTGTTGAAGCAGGGAAGAGAGAGGAGGAGATTTGGAGACTTCTGATACCTGCACTTTTTTTGCCATGTTAATCCACAAAAGAATTAAGTGGAAACCTGAAATAGAGACCTACTCAAGCTTCACCGTGGAAAATGAGAGGGCCAAATCCTGCATGCAAATCCAGGTAATTCGCTTTGAAATCACCGGAATTCAGCTGATTTCCACCCTTGCGGTTCTGGACAGCCTTCCAGGGGCTGACATCACTTTGTACCACTTGAGCCAGTGACAACCTTGACCTTTAAATGTCCATCCTGTCCACCCCTTCTCTTTTATCTTTGATGAGATTTTATATCCTGTTTTTACATGGTGCCACCTTCACTAACTTTATTATTTGTCATCTTATATCACAGACAAATGCAATTCCAATAGGGCAACCACCTTAATAGTGTTAGCCTTATATAGATACATGTGCACACAATTCTCCCAGCTTGCCTGCGAATGTAATTGGTGGGTCTAGAATTACAACTCCTGGCTGCTCCAGTAATCATTCCAGAGAGCATGCAAGTGTGTGCGTGCATATGCAAGGGAGGAGGATAACTGCATTTTGAACTTGGAGAAATCCTTCCTGCCTCTCCTGCCTCAGTGTTAGGCTCCCAAGGGTTTGAACTCTCATGGAAACACACTGCCATCTCCCAGGAAGAGGTGGCAGCTTTAGGAGACCTTCAAGCTGCAGGTCAGGCAGTTTCTGAAGAAAACTCGCCAATACTGTGGGCAGGGAAGCAGATTCAGGGAAGCTTGAAGGCTTTTTGCATGGCAGCCTGCCACCCTACCTTATAGGATACATTACGAAAAAAATATGAAGATGAAACAGTTTGCTGAGCCATCCCTGTGAATGCTGCCAATAACAGACTGGTTTGAGGGCCATGGAGACAAGAGACATTTCTAGTAGCACACATGAAAAAAAAGATTCACCTAGGATTCCTCTCTAAAGAGCTTCAGGCTTGATGAAAGGTGTTCAATGCCTCTGAAATACTAATTAGTATTATTATTACAAAAATTCTAAGAAGAAAAAAAAGCTTATCTCATCTCTCCCCACACCCTCACAGCTTCCTCACTTTGAGTCATCTGTCAGGGTCCTGACATTCATCCACTCTGAAACTGAATCCTGCTTTTCCCCACCAGGCAGTGGCAGTTTACTCCAGTCTCTTCCCAAGGCAACTGGCAGAGCCCCTCTGAATCCCACAACACCCCTAGCTTGGCCCTTCCTCCCAGGGGCCCTGTTGGCGCCTTGGCTGCAGTCAGCCCCACGGACGGGACAGGAGGGGAAGCAGCACCTTTGGAGCCACCTGGGGAGAGCCCCATCGCAGCTCCCTTCACGCACGCTGCTGAGCAGCAGTGGCTTCGGCCTTTTGACAGCTTGCTCAAATCCAGCTACTGCTGAGCCTCACTACTAGCACCGAACTCATTGCATATTCTGGCAAGTGCAATTCTGGCAAGTGTTTTAAACACATTGTTACCTGCTGAACACATATTCAGCAGTAAAACAGAAAGAGAGGAAAGTAGGAACAAGCTTGGGGGTGCGCATGAGGGAGAAAGTTGCTGAGGGGCTCTGGGTGTGTCAGGGAGAGTGCAGGGAAGGGAAGGATGCAGAACCATGTGTGTGTGGCAGGCAATAAGGCAGTTTCCCCAACTGGAGGGCCTCTGTGTGAAAGAGGAAAGGTAGAGATCTGTAAGCCTATGAAGAGAAGAAACCAGGGAGACTGTGTGTGTGTATGTGTCTACATGCACAAGGGAGTAGGGTTTTCCTCCCTCCTCTTCTCACACACATCCTTTAAAAACCAGGGCCCAAAGGAGCCTTTCAACAAAACGTAAGCGGAGTAAAAGGACAGCGTCCTTTTGGCTTCACCATCTGCCTAGGAGAGACATAGAGAAAGGCAGCTGTACAAGCCCTACACAGACAGCACTTCACAGCTAGGGGTGACCCACCAGAACAGCTGGGCAGATGTTCTGCCTTTGTCTCAAATGCACGGAGAGAAATGACGGCAGGTTTCAAAGACCTGGAGCCCTTTTTCTTTGACTCATCAAGTATGAAGAAAGAGGAAGAAGCATTCAGACAAAAAGTCCCTACAGCCATCCAGCCCTACAAGTAATACTTCAGGCTATTCTGCATGCCAACTTGCTGTTTGTACCCCCTTTTCTGACCTGTTTGGGAAGCGGCTGCTTCACCAAGGCTGTGGTTGGAGCCTGCACCTCCCAGCATTACCCTAGCTGTCCTCCCCAATGCATTTCATGGGCACCACTTGCACATAGAAAGGGTTACAGATCCAAGTTGTGATTCCAAGTGTTTGGCCCTGTGCCTGCCGATCTCGTGCTGACAAACCTCTCCGTGTCTACTCTTGTGTCTTTTCACTGCACAAGCATCAAACCCGGCTCAGGATTTGGCCTTCTGAGATTGCGATTTGGCTCAGACAGGGAGCAGGCTGACCCTTTGATTCTAAGTGTGATTAAAACCACGCTACTGTAGCGCTAAGCCGCGTGCAACACTGTTAGCAACAGCCCTGATTTATGTTGTTGCTAGTATTGCGGTTTCCACCAGGGTGTAGACAGGGATTTTGAAAATAGCCCTGCTACCTCTTTGTCTGTGTGTGTATTATAATTAGAAATGTGTCAAAGGGCTGTTACAGAGTGAGGATAGAGCTGGAAACGTTCACACCCCACTTCTGCCCCCACCTCTGTGCTGACACCATCAGTCCCAGCTTGGGTGTGTGCAGGCACATCAGCTCTGCACACTTCCCGGATTAGACAACTGTATTCCCGAGACCCCATGGGGACACAGTGGTGGTGACTTCACCACACAATGGAGAGCAAGTTTAGCAGCTTCCAGTTTGCTCTCAGGCTGCTGCAATCTGCCCCAACCATCACGGCTAAATGACAACTTTTTTTCTATTTCGATTTCAGATAGGATCATGGGTCTCAGATGTAGACGATTTATTTTCCTAGCACAGCTGGTCTGTCAGAGGTCACATAATTTGGCAGCAGTCCCAGTGCTTAAAAATTAATTTTTCCTTATTAATACAACTGGGGGTCCCACAGGATAGGATCCCAGCCTTATCTGAACCTGACAGCTTCCTAAACCCCATGAAGGATGCTTTCTCCTCTCAGGCTATCTGCAGTACAAGGCCACCATGTCCTGGAGCCTGGCGGCACTGGAGGTTTCTGCTAGGAAACCAACCCACCCCCTGCCTGGAGCAGCATGCTGCTGGGACGGGAAGCGCTGCCTTCTCGGGCCCAGCAAAGCGGGTTGCTTTCTCATTTTAACCTTCTAAGCCTTGCATGAGGTACCAAACAGAGTAGGTACTGGGAAGGAGGCTGAGGGGGCAGAAGGAGCACGGCAAGGAGATGAGAAGCACCTCTGTAGAGCCCTCTGGGACCAATACGCATGCCTGTCACTCCAGATACCACACACCATGATTTTCTGCAGCAGTAAAATTAGGAAAACAAAATGCACCATCCTAACCTGGGTCAGAGCCCCTCACTGAGCTTGTATCAGTCGTTTTCAGCGATGTTCCTGACAATTATCTGATTCCTAGTTTAAAAAAGCTTTTGTTCCCAGTAAGAGCTGAGTTAATAGCACACGGGCATAAGGCACTACACTCAATGCTTGCGTGGGTGTGTGTGTGCATGTTTGTATGTGTGGCCGTGAGCCTGCTTGGCAGCAATTTGTTTTGGTCCCCCTCCCCACCTTGCTACATCTCCTAAGTAATGACTAAAAATACTAGCTTTTAAGTAAACTATTTGGAAGGCTTCAGAGTGAGCTTTGCTCGGAGCTGCATAAACATCATCTGAACGGCTCAGTACTTGGGTCACTCAAATCTGTTACTTTCTTACTTCATTTCTTTTTACGGGAAAATGAATAACACACAGCCATCCAGCCTTCAGATTTATCTTCCCGGGTCTCCCACCCACTCTCCTCCATGGTTATCTCAGGGTTTGCTTGGCTACATACAAATTGGCAGCTGCCCTGTTTATCTCTTACTATAGAAATATTGCATGAGGGTTTTTTCCATGTGGATTATCATATTATTGTCTATTAAAAACGTCTCCCCTCTCTACTAACCTCCCTTAGGGAACCTAAAGAGGGACTTTCATAATGGGGGAAGGCTTTCAGATACACCAGACTGAAACATAAATCCTTCTACCTCTGGCATGTTTTCCTTCCTAGGCTGGCTAATTTACTGGAGCTGAGTGTAGCCTGTTCGAGGTTTGCGTCCCATTACCCCGTACTTTTGCTCGCTGTGCTGGCAACAAAGTCATTTGACCGGGTTTGCAGCCACACAACATCTCGGCAAACAACCGCTGGTGTCAGCCGCAGGGAGACAACTTCCTTGCTGGCTCCAACACCATGTGATGCTCTGCTTAGCCGGGAAAACCCCGCGTTCAAATAAACACTTCTTACAGTGACTGAATGGCCTCAGAGATGTGGTTGGCTCATAAAACCCTTCCTAGTTAGAAGTCCTGATGCCGGACTCACTCCAAGATATAAGGAGGTGCACGGATGGACAGAGATACACTCGAGCTCAGCAGCCAAAGGGATCGCAGCCAGGCTGTCCAGTGCACCCTCAGGAGCCAGCTTCAGGTTACAGCCCGATCTGCCACAGCACAAAACCCACTCCAGTAGACCAGACACTGCAACAAGGGCCCTCTGAAAAGACTGTTGCACTCAGCAAGTGCCTCCTAGGACACTGTCCTTTCTCTTCATCCCATCGAGTGCCTATTTGTTTTCCCACTTGAACAAAAGATGGGATTTTTTCTTTCCTTTATAACCATAAGGAACGAGGTGATGCCAACGGGCAAGCGAATGTGTGTCGGGAACGTCTGTGCTTCGCTGCTGCAGAAGAGAGGGATTTTCTCAGGCAACAGAGACTCTCCCACTTCCCTTGTCAAGGGGGAGCTGCTGGCCACGGAGCTCCGGGGCAGCAGAAGGCAGAGAGGCAGGAGAAAGCACACCGCACTGCCATCATCTAACACTGCTCGGGTCAGACCGCGGCTCAGGGCCCTGAGCCATGTCCCGAGGCCCCGACTAACGGGAAGGCAAAGCCGCAGCTCAGCAGCTGCTGGCTTGGCACCACCGTCCTGCCAGGAAGCTCCTGGGCTGCTGAGCGCAGAACTAGCCCCCAGAGAGCAGTGGACGGCATATCCTTTTCCTCTAGGGACTACTCCAGGTCGGGACCCCGCTGCCCCCATTAGCCAGACACAAAGCCAGTGTCCGGGGAGCACAGGGCCCAGCCTCAGCCTGCTCCTCTCCTGTCCCCATGCCGAATCAACGCAAAGACCGGGGCTTCATCCCAGCGCCTCCTGACAGCCCAGCCTAGCTCTTCAGCGAAGACCAGAAAAAACACACTCACGCCCCAAAACCTGACACGAAACCGCCTGGTCCCGGGACAGCCCGGCGTTTGCAAAGTAAGTGCAGGTCCCGCACGTACTGCGGGCAGCCGTTCCCGGGGGGGCTGCCCGAAGGGTGCCACCACCGCTAAGCTTCGCCCGCTCCCAGCGCAGCCCTGCATGGCTCCGGCTGCCTGCTCCCTACCAGATGATTTTGATTTCTCACCTAAAGTTTCCCGAGGTTGCAACCGGGCACGCGGACGCGAACATCCGGATGCGGGTGTCCGGGATGCGGCTGGTCCCTACTGCTTTCCCACCCTTCCCCGCAGTCTCCCACCAAACCAGTACGCAACTTTCCAATGCGGCTCCGTCCCCTCGCCCCTTACGCCGGGCGATAGGAGCCGCGCGGCTACAACCGCTGCGTGCTTTACCAGGGGGCTGCGGCATCCCCGCCCCGCCGTACGCACGATACCCCCCAAAACCCAAGCTGCGAAAGCTGCGTGGTGCGGCCAATCCTTCATGTATTCCCTAAATTTATTCCCACGCAAAGCGTCTATGCCTGCGCCCGAGACCGCGCCCGGGCACCCAAAAGTTGGGCGGACGGGAAGGGTTCCCTCGCCCACCCGCAGCTGGGAACATCCCTCGTCCCGGAGGGCGCCTTACCTGTCTCTGCCGTGCCTCCGGCGGCGGGCAAGCACAGCCCTAGAAATCCCCACGCGAGAAGAAACGTATCCATCCTTCGGAACAAATTATATTTAAAAAAAAACCACCACCGAACCCACAACACACGACCCGAGGCTGCGGGGCCGGGCTTCGCCTCCCTACCCCGGGCGCGCCGCGCCGCGCCCCGCGTGGGCGCCCCACTGGCGAGGGGCTCCGGCGGGGCTCAGCGAGGGGCGGCAACGCTCCCCGGGCCGGGGCTGCGGGGCGGGCGGTGCCGGCGGAGCGCCTCTCCCCTAGGGCGACCCGCGGGGCCGGCGCCTCGGCATCCCCCGGGGCGCGGCGGCGGCGGTGCGGGCTGGGGCGCCGTCTGCGCCTCCTCTCCCTCCCCGCCGGCGCCTCGCAGCCTTTTCAGGCAGGGCGGCATGTGGCTGTCAGCGCCGAGCGCCGGCACCGCCCCCCGCGCCCCCCCCCGCCCCGCCCGCGGACACCGCGGGGGCCCCGCAGCGCCGGCGCGGGGGCAGCGCGGGGCGCGGAGCGGCCCCGGGGAGCCGGGCGCGTCCCGGTTGCGCTGCCGTCCGCGGGTGCCGCCGGGCCCCTTCCATCCCCGCAGCGCAGGCAGGAACCAAACCCGATGGAAATAACGGCAAAAGAGCCGGCTGTGCGAAGGGAGACACCCAGAAATTGTCGGATGGGGGAGCATCAGGACAAGGATTGTCCCTGCTCGCGGGCTTCCGCCGCTGCCGGCCGAGACCCAGGAGCGCCGAGCCTCCGCCAGAGCCGCCTGCCAGAGCAGGGAGCGGGAGCGGGAAGCACACGCTGCCTCGCTCCTGGCACCCGCGTTGCGGTGCAAAGGCTGCTACCACGGACAAATGCAAACCCGCTCCGGGACTGCACCGCAGTTGGTTTTCACGCTCCAAACCCGTTTTCTGCAAGATGCTCTTTAAAAACACAAACCGAGAACAGCGTTCACATAGTCACCCTAACACTGCTCAAAAAGTTTGTTCGCCTTTGACTTGAGAAGGTTAGGAGTCTCCGCCCGGGCTGGAACCGCCGGGATTTTGCGTTTACTCGTCTCTTAAATTCACAGACCGCAACAAGCTGAATGGTACCTGGCAAGCTGGGGCTAACTCACACCTCCATGCTGTTTGAGAGGTGAAATTTCAAAGCACAGAAGTGAAATGAGTCCTAAAACCCAGCACCAAAAAGCTGTTTAAAAGCAAATTATGTATGTTTTTGATCAGTCCTTAGATTGTAGATTCCAACTTTCAAATAAACAGTAGACAAAAGGATTAAAGCTACGTTATCTCAGTTTTTTTAAGTTGGTAATTAGTGAAGAGATACTGGCATGTGGCAGAAGTGAGATACATCATTGTGTGGGTGAGAGGGAAAGTAAGAACGTTTCACTGGTATTCATTTAGGGTGATGAGACTAATTATTTTGTACTCTGCTGTCTATCAGTTATGGGTAGCATCACCAGCTCACGTCAATGAAATCACGATGCCAACCTGTTTAAAGTGCATTCACACGACACAAATGCATTGAGTTCCTCTGAGGCCAGTGGAAGTTCATTGACAGCAACAGATTTGGCCTGACAGACAGATCTGATATTTCAGCCGTTACCCCGAGGGCTGTAGCATCCGTCTTCCTTCTCTGTGTTTTGATACCTGATTTTGCATCTTCTGTGTCTCAAATGTGCTCCAAAACCTGCTGAAGTCAATGCAAAGCCAGTGGCAACAGAGTCTACTGCCTTATGTATTGTATTTTGACTTTGAATTATGCAACTATTATTTACTACTCGCTTATAGTTAGACTACTATCAAGCTAGCGAAGTGTGATTTTTTGTGTGTATAAATAGCCCTTGCAAACCATAACACAGATATCAGAGCGTAATATAAACCCACAGCATGAATCATTCCTCTCTTAAGACATGCATGGAAAAGGAAGAGGTTACCAGGCCCCATCTCACATGCGATAGAGCACAGGGGCAGTAGTTCTCCCCTTATGTTCAGTTTCCCCCGATTAAGGCCAATAGAAGAGTGCAAACGCAACCTTGAACTGATAACAGCTCTTGATCTGATATTGAGTGAAGAGAAGATAACCCTAGGAAAGAAAATGGTGATGGGAAATGAAGTTACCTGCTGCTCCACAGAGGTTTCTCTCAGCTGTTTTTCAATACCTCTCTACAAATCCAGCCTTCTGTTTTAGTGTCAGATCTCACGTTTCCTCTCCCCAACATGTCTCTGTCAGGAAAGGCAAGGCACAACTAAAGTACCGGCCAGTGAGACTGCAGTTTCTACCACTGCAGGTGTTAAGGACAGGATGATAATAGAGCTGGTGACACCTACTAGTCCAGCTTAGGTACAAGAGTGTCAAAAATACTCCTTTGGGGAGCATTTAAGACTCTGATCCTCTCTCAGGTTTGAAGGCACTGAGCACAAGGTGATGCTATGTACCTTGAACTTACCTCTGCCTGTTTCCAGGGGCAGCTGCTGCTGCTGCTGTGGGCATTGCTCTGTGCCCCAAGCAAGGCTGGACCTCATCGGCTCTCTGTGCTGGGAAGTCCTGCTTCTGCCAAAGGGCTCAGGACTCTGGTCACTGTTCAGTTGTCCTGTGGGTATTTAAAAACCACAAGTAAGTGCTCACCCAACCCATCGGGAACTGCAGCATTTTTCCGTGTCTGTATGTCAGAAACATCCACAAAACCTCACTGAAAATGAGACAGTATGTAATTTAGTGGTACTGTAATATTTAATGTACCATCTGCATTAAATTTGGTTGAAGGAATTTTGCAGCCCAAGCATTAGTCAGAGCTGTGACGCGCAGTGAAATTTATCCCATCTCTCCTCCCCTCCAGAAGAAAGCCTTTGCCTCCTCAAATGCTGTCTAGTTCCCTGCTGCTGACCTGAGGGCCTGCATACCTGGGGTTTTCCCTGGCACACTACAGCTCTGCTCTTCTCTTCCCTTTAATTGCAGCTCCTTTTAAATACTGATCATACAGCCTCATTTATTTTCAATCACAGCTTCCTTTTTCTAAACGAGTCCTTCTCTCCCCATGAACTGACCATCAGGAGGTGTCTGTAAAGCAGGAAAACCCCAAGTTTTTCCTTAGAGCCTTTCTCAATCCTGATTTAAAATAAAACACAATTAAAACCAAGGCGCCATGTATTCCCATAACCTTCTCTGGGCTCCAGAGTAGCTGGACAAACAGGGTGTCTCCCCCAGTTTTATGTCAAAACATACTATTTCCAATGCAGATCTTGACAGCCTTCCAGAGAAAACAACACGGCAGGACTGAAACAGGGTTAGGAATGAGAGCAGGGAAAAATGATACCCGGCCCAGATAAAACCGTAAGTATTGTCAGTCAGCAGGAGAGCAGGGACTCAAACATTTTTGGCAGGGTATCCAAGGAGCGGGAGCGCAGGGCATGGGGGCAGACAGCATGGGTTGTCTCCCAACTCCTCACAGGACCGCAGACTTTTTGTTGCAGTTTTCCTCCTTCAGACAGTGCTTTGAGATCCTCAGCTAAAAAGCTCTAAGTGCATCATATAAAATGTTTTTATTAGTCTATCAGGTGCATGATTACAAGATCTTGTTTTATAGCCACAAATAGCCAATAATTACCTTAGCATCCCATTAGCCCTAGTTTTCAACCAGACTATTTACTGGGGAATTTGTCCATACTCAGAAAGCAGTCCAATATCTCAACTTGTAGAGAGCAATTTGGCACATTGCATTCAAGTCCATAAACTTCCAGTCTGGAGGTGGCTTAATTAACAACCTGCTCTGTTAATTTTTCATGGGGAGTACAATGTCTGCTAATCTGCTAAGCAGCGGCTGCAGAGCAAGCCCAGAGGCTGCCCCTTCAGCTCTGGGGGTACTGTAGCAAGCAAGTGCTTGCCCACCCCATTACTGCCCACCCCATTACTGCCCACCCATTCCCACTCCTGTCCATCTCATTACTGCCCACTCACCCCGTTATTGCTCCTCTCCTTATAACATGTCCTCCCCCATTTTTCCAGCTGCCAAACTGTCTGCGGGGCATCAGGGAGCTACTTTCTCCCCTTGGCTCTCCTGCTCACAGATATTTTGTGCAGGAGGAGCATTGCTGCTGTGCAGAGGCTACTCCAGTGCTCAGGCTGTCCAGCTGCAGTGTGGCCTGAAGCTCAGGCAGCCATGTGGGGCCCGGGCCAGTACTGCCCTGCTGCAGTGCCAGGAGCTGGCAGAGGGCTCTGGGGAGGGTAGGAGAGCAGCACTGCTGCAGGGAAAATGAGGGGAGTGCTGAGACAGCCAGGAAAGAAGAAATGGAAAGAAGGAGGGAAAAAGCAGAAGTAAAAGGAGAGAAGAGTGGAAAAGGGAGGTGTCAAAAGAAACGAAGACGCAGAACAAGGGGATGGGGAAAAATTAATAAACAGCAGAAAACAAGGAGGAGTACAGAGGAAGCAAACTAATGGAGTTAAAATCCATCTTCGGATTAGCGGAGAGAGGGAGAGTGATTCCTCTTGGCTGTGGAGGTGCTGAGCCATGGGAGGGGTGCAGACTTGCTGCTGGGGGCCTGCTCTGAGCAGCAGCTTGTGCAGGGGGGGCAAGCAGTGGTGCCTACAGGGGGGAGGAAAGCCCCTGCATCTACAGAGTTAATAAAAAAAGCTTTCAGGCTTCAGCAGGCTGACTAAATTAGGCAGAATATAAAGGTGCTGTATTATTTCTCAATACAGCAGTGGTATGAAAGGAGGCAATGGGTTTCTTTTGAAGCAGCTGCTGTGTAATCCAGGGCTTTCAGGTGTACTTCAACCAAACCCTCTCCTGGTTTCAGCAGGTTAACTTCATTAAAGGCTCCATCTACTGCTTTAATGTTCACTAAAATCCCACTGGGTGGGTACATTAGGCAGAAATAACCCCCACAAGATGATTGCATGCTGTTGTTTGGCACAGTGAATGGACCTGGAAGGGGAAATGGAGGAGGGGAGGGGGCACACAGTGACCAAGGCTGGAAGGACAGATCCTGAATTGCTGTAGAGTGCCAATGGCCTGGCCTTTTTTCTAAGGGCATCAGAAGCCACTGCAGCAAAACCCCAAGCGTGCAGGAAGCCATCCCTCCTGACCCCATCTCCACAAATAATGTGCTCGGTTCCCTCTCTCCTTTGCCATGCTCCTTCGCCATGCAGTCACTGGTGCTGGCCCACAGCTTGCGAGGAAGCTGTTGATCCTCCACAGCTTCTCCTCACCTGCGAAGAGGAGACCGTGGAGCTGTAAAGGCCATCTGTTCCTCCAACAGTCCCTGGCAATTCTGTGGGCTTTGCTACTGAGGGCTTTGGATGGAGCTTGAGTTTCTTACCCCACTGTAACTCTGAGGTGCAGTTAAGTCTCTTGAAAAATCAAATAACCTCTTGCTAGTATGAGGTGACCCAAGCTCTGTGTGTTCAACTGCTAAAAGCACCCAAAATGGCCCATTTTCCTACCCACAGGGCAGCACATGGTCAGCTTCACGCTGGAGAAGCTCCACTTGGACCACACTCCAGATAGGATCAACAGCAAATTTTCCACAGACTGAATTAGAGGGACACATTTGTGGACCTCTACTCAGTTACAGCCACAAAACAAGGGCCTCATTTAAAGATTGCTGAAGCTGGTGGGAGTTTATCTATCAACTTCACTGAAGACTGGATGGGACTGGATGTGACCCAAGTGGTTGAGCCCTGCAAAGCCAGCATGACATCTTTAACTGTAAGTGCTGCTGTTGGCTGCCGGCGGGCTGGCTCCCATGGTGTGAGTGTCATGTTCTGTAGTAAGCACTTACAGGGCTGTGTGCTCAGTGTTAGAAAAGGCCATGCCACAGTCTTATTAAAACACCTCCTTAAAAATCCACAAATTCTTAAGCCAACAAGTCAGTTAGACCCCCCCTCGCCTGAAACTTGGCAAATAAATTCTTAGGACAGAAGCTGTTTCTTTTTTCTTATAAACAAAATGCCATTACCATGCTTTGGCTCTTGGCTTGATAGATCCTGGCAAGAAAATGCATGTGTATATTTTAAAGAGAATTCTCCTTTGCTTATCATGGTTTAGCTTTTGACCTCACCCTTCTTCCCCCTCCCTCCCCATGCCCAGGCACATTCCTGCATTGACTTCCGTGGTGGTGGTAAGTTGCACAGCCCTCCCAGCAACTGGGGTTAGACACTCCCTCCAGCAGATAGCACATTCTTCTGGAGCACTGTCATGGGGGAAAGCCTTGAGCTATGAAAGGTTTTCTTTCCCTTTTAATCTATTATTTTCTTTGATGTTCATTTTAAAATAAATTATTGTGCCTTATTTGTATTATGGTACCTGGCTGTGCAAGGACTGGGACCTCTCTGCTGTCCAAACAGAGAGTCAGAGACTGTCGGCGGATAGAAATTGCGTGAACAATTTCTATTGCATTTCTGAGACCTTCACCTTGGCCTGGCTGGGTGCAGATAGTAAAGTGCTGCGCCACTAATATGGCTGCAGGCCTTGTGCCAAGATGCCAAGGAGGAGTTTTGGCAGGTGAATAAAGTTTTCTTATCTCCTATGACCACCTGTTGTGGTCCAATTAGCAGTGGACAGCAGAGCATGTTTTCCTTATGTAACCAATGTATGTGAACAAGAAGTTAAGCGTCATTACCACTATATAATCTGTCTTTCTCCTAATAAATCCGACATTTTGCCGATCATATTGGTCTGTGTGCAATTCTGTCCGAGCCCCTCCGCCGATAAGAGACAGTTCTTGCCTCAAACAGTTTACAATCTGAAGAGACAAAGCAGACAAAAACCAAGAGCCAGATACAACATGGATGACAAGCCTGTGGATTACTTTTGCATTTAGTTAAGTTGTAAACTGTTGAGGGAGAGATTGCCTTTTGACTATGTCTGTGAAATATCAGAGGTAGGAACTTCTGATGTTGCTGGATACCCAGCTGTTTGGAGATGGGTTTTTAACATAGAACACTTAGGTGAGGATGTCCCAGAAAGTCAGTGATTCCTAAGGGCACCACTGCTTTTCACTTGATGTTACCTAGCATAAGTCAGTGATCTCAAAAAGCAATCTCACAACAGAAAAAGCCAGGTATAATCTGCTAATAAAAGACAGATGAGAATAGATCTAGAGGATCCCAGCTGATAGCTGGAAGCCAGGCTGAGCTGTTTTCATTATAGCCAAGCACTCCTGTGTTTTGAGAACATTTCAGAGCATGTTTGGCACAGAACTTATGTACATGCTTACCTTCCTAAAAATTTCTTAGTGGTGCTATGATGTTATTGGAGACAGCTCTGCTGGATGTATCAGCCTGAAGATCATCTTCATAATTCTCCCTTTGACATCTGTGCACATTTCAGGTCAGACCTCACATTCATGCTGCTTCCTAGACAAGAAATCTCTAATCTCATAGGAGCTCTACCCTGCTTCCTTTCCCTTTCTGTGAATGTTTTGAGTCACAGTCCTTTCTCTCTGGGGATGGGGCCGCTTCCTTATCATTGCAGAGTAGATCTTTTTCCCAAGGGGTGTCACCCCTCTCTCCTCAGGATCCTGCACAGAGACTCCATTGATTTTCTAGTGTAACTTCTCATGGAAATCAATGGTGCTGAGGCTGCTTTGCAGTCAATAGGGTGGCACTGAAGTCCATGCCTCAAATAACTGCACTGGATGGTCCACCAGGGAACTGGGACCTGAAGAACAACAGTCAGGAAGCAGACCATTTTCTGGGCAGCTCCTACAGCAGGGCAGTGTTTTCACTCTGTGCTCAGCTGCCTTCACAGGACCTTAGGAGCATGTGGCCCTCTGCAAATTCAAAGTGTGCTTTTCAGAAGTTCAAACTTACGGCTTACCAGCAAGAATTTGCTTAAGTAAAAAATGCACTAGAATAACTATTATCAGGCACTCCAAACTGAGGGGTGGGCTTGTGGCCATGCTGCTTCAGATTTGGAGAATCAGTAGGTTCTTTTGGTCTTTCTGAGCCAGACAAGTGACCCAAGACCCACCCCGGTGTAACCCTGTGGGGTACCCGACCTTTTCTACGGCAGTACTAGACCTTTACTATACTTTGTTTCATTTCCACGTTAGCAAAGTGGGACTGCTAATATCTTTTCTCTCCCATCCCTTGTCTGACTTCTCTGCTCGATGTTGCACTCCTGAATAGTCTCTCCCCATGCACAGCACAGAGGGTCCAGTGGCTACTGTAATACAAACAATCCCCAGTTGCAGGTTTTTCTTTTTCCTCCTCAGTGTGCTACATTTATCAGCATCAACCATGAGCCCAGCACTGTCAGGCTTTCCCTTGCTCTCAGCACCTCAGAGCATTTGGGTTCACAAATCTTGCTATTAATAATACATTGTGCAAAGTTGGTACAGAGCTCAAAGTTTTCCATGTGTGTGCTGCAGTTTGATTGTAACTGTGGGTATCATTATCATCAAAGAGACTGAGGAATGGCAGCTTTTAGTTAAACAAATGGAAAGCTGTATTTAGTCTCTTTTGCCACATTGTGATAGGAAAGAATAAAGGCTTTTAAATATATTTTACAGCTGCCATTTCTTAGGTTTTTCTGCCTTACAATAGTCTTCGTGATTCTGACTGGGAAGTTGTTGCAAAAGCTTTTTGTTTTTAATCCTCCTATTGAATTAATACATATTAATTGTCTCATTCCTGAGTTTTTTGTTGTGGTTGGAATTTCAGACTGGGGGGGGGAGGAGGAGGAGGGACGAACTGTAAAGCATCAACAGCTGAGAGAGGATGATGCCCTGGGTGTGCAATGAGGGAGGAGGCTTAGATAACACACTGCTAGCAGAGTGTGAAGAAGAAGAGATGTCTCCCTAGAAAGTGAGAAGACAATCGGCAGAGGAGCCCGGGGCTCTTTGTGTGGAGCAGGGCAGAGGCAGAGCTGGAAAGGGGGAGCTGAAAGAGCTCAGCAGGGAAGCCAGGTGGGAGCAGGGACAATGCTAGAAAGGAGCAGCATGAAAGCATAGTCTTTGATGAGAAATAAGACCTGGACTTGTCATACTGTGGCCACCAGAAATTAATGTCAGTGAAGCAATTAGTTCTGTGAACACTGGGACAAATGAATGCTGCTTTCCTAGAGGTGCTTGGCATGTGGTTGGATCCACGGATGTTTAATAAAAGTTGAACTCAGGTTTTTGCTGATGCGATGGCACTAACATGGTCCCTCTGTCCTACCTCCCCTGCTCTTTTTACAAATCTTGCAGGAGACTTGTATTTCTGATGAAATTGCCCAGTTGTTCAAAAGTTGCTGTGGCAGCAGCAGAGAAACACATGGTCATATACTATATATAAGCCTCTTCCTTACACACTTAAGCTAAAAGTATATATGTATATCCTAGTGCTTGCAACACAGTGCTATCCCAAAGGGCTACTTGTAGTTTAGGAAAGCCATAGTGGTTGCAGTTACCCCATTTTACGTGACACGACACAGAAATACTAGACCAATTCCAGGCAGAGCAGAGGTCCCCATGCTCCTCACCACCACTCACCTTGTTCCTCTGTGCTCTAAGAAACATTTTGACCTCTCACCTGCTGAAAACACGAAAGCAGTGGCTTTCTCTTCCAAGTGCTATAAGACATTTGGACCAAAGATGCCCAAAAAAGTCCATGTGAGCTCCCTTCTTCTCTCAGCTCAGTCCCACAGTCCCATGCGCACTAGGTCCTGGGGGGCTGTCACCCAGCAGAGACTGGTTACAGTGCTGATGCCAAACAGAAGGTGAGCAGCAAAGAAGCCCCATCTGTTAAACACATGAAAGGTGAATTGACATGAGCTCAAGCCAAGTACTGAAATGTAGCTGTGAATTTGAAAGCTTTGTTCCAAAGAAACAAAGTCCCACTTTAAAATAAGTCCAAAAAGTCCCATCCTGCTTCCACTGAAGTCAATGGCAAAATTCCCACTGGTTTAACCAGGAACAGAATCAGGCCGTTCCTAGACAGATTTACAGCCAACACATGCTGTAACGCTTGCATACTGCATGTGCTTACTTCTATTTCCAGTCATGTTAAAAAATTATAGCAAATGCCTATGGATTTGTGCATATGAGTTATTGTGCTGCTAATGAGAGGAAGAATTACCAGAACATGGTTTAGATGGTCATCCTTTGCCAGCACAGATGAAATTGCTGGGTCATTCACTAGCCTCGTATTGCTGTTTATCCCATTAGCATTTCCATTAGAATTATTGCAAAATGTAACTCTGTTTCTTTTTTCGGTTTTTTTTGGTGGATGTGGGGAGGGACTGTGTTTGTAATTAGTGCTCCTAAGGAACTGGAACCTAAGCTGAAGGCACACTCTTGTGCCACACTGCAGCCACTAATGGGACAGTCCTCTGACAGGAACACTTCTGCTTAACTGGAGCAGTAGGAGAAGTTCAAGGTATAGAAACAAACAGAAACAACTTCTTACAGCTGAAGGCCTCTACACATACTACATATAATGCACACATGCTCATGCATTAGAAAACTTCGCCTAATTCTTTCCCACATGCTCCTTGCTTTGGGCAGCTGAGTCCGTCCCTCTTAAATGTTAAGAAGTTTGCAGTCTAAACATCACACAGATCTTGTTTTTCAAAAATGCTGCTTGCAATGAGTGGGTTTCTCAGAAGCTGCTGTTTGCCAGTCCCTTTGATAACTAGGCCTCATGTTCTTTGCAGCTATCATTACAAAAAAAAAAGAAGAAAATCATTGCATGGCTGAAGCCTCCCTCCCCTCACTCCTCCCACTCAGAAAAAAACACCATCTATTGTTTTCCTATAATTGATCAAGCATAAACATTCAGCTCTACAGTTTTATGACTAATCGCTCTACTTCTAAGACACGTGTTCGCAGCTATGCAAGGCACCAGCTGCTGTCATTCCAATGGATATTAATTTATATTGTCTCCCACTCCCGTCCTCCCTGTGAGGATGCACAAAGGGAGTGGGGTGGTGGCGGGCGCTTTAGATGAAGACATCTGCTTGAAAGGCAGACAGTAGCCGTGCTGCTGAGATTGCACCTGGACTTTCACTGGAAAATCAGACACACTAGTTGCTTCCTGGCACTCCAGGCTTCAGTAATCACACAGGGTTTTGACTACAGTTATTTACTTATTTACCTCTCTCCAAGGGAAATGAAATGTCTGGACAGAGGGAGTGAAGAAGCTTTCAGGAGCAAAACAAAGCTGATTGAAATAAAATATCACAAACGTGTGGTGCAGCAGCAGGTGGGTGAGGAGAGGGAAAGCTGAAGTCTCTAATTTTGTCCCCTGCAAAGGTTCTTTCATGATGGTTGGCTATGCTGAGCTCCTCTCTGGAGAAGCTAGCAACTGCCTGGGCTTCTGTGCAGGATGAACCTCCTACCTGTAGCCTTGGGAGGAGGACGTGGAGAAGAGGAAAGAGGACTTGTTGATTGTCCTTCTGTGACATCTCACAGACACAGACAGAGCTCAACATTGGTGGCTTGAGCTGGTGACCCTGCTGCAGCATACAAAGTTCGTCTCTCTCTCACCCCACAGTCATCTCCCAATAATCAAACTTAAAAGCATCACACACAAATTCATGAACTCTCGCTATCTGCAGTGTGATGGCCACAGCCCTGCACACAGTGGGCACATGGGAGGCTCGCAAACCACTATGGAGTCTGCCACAGACCTCCTCTGGGATTGCTGTGAGCTGCTTCTCCTTCAAATGGCACCCCGGGGTAAAGGCCTGTGCACAGGGACATACCTAGACAGCCTGTTCTGCTAAGCATTCAGATGCTATCTCCCAGATAAAACAAAGCTGAGGGCTTGACTATAAGGGATATGAAAGATTTCTTTCTCCTAAGAACAGGGCTGTTTACCGATCCCTTCGTGTTTGCCAATCAAAGACCAATGTAACTGGGGTCACATTACACTGTGGCTGTCAGCTATAAGTGCATACTGTGTTTTTCATGTCCCATCCTGGTCTGCCGTGTTGTGTTGCTGTTTCACCCACAGAGGCAGCACTTGAAGACTTTTCCTTATTATTTGCCTTGTGATTTTGCTTTGAAGCCCTGATCCAGGCTTGGATCTGGTGATATCACATCCCATGCAAATGACTAGTGAAAAGTTTACTAAGCAAAGAAGATGGTTAAGCAGCTGTTCTGTGGCATTTAATTACACCAGTAAAGAGCTGCGGGGCCGTAGTGTGCAGTTCAGATGTGAGGTGCTGTTTGCCCACACTTCCTGCAGTAATTTTTCAAAATAAAGAACTCAGCTCAAACTGGAGACATATTTCACTCCTTTTAAGACATGGACAGACATGAAAGTTTGGCATTCTTTTTTTTGCAGTGTCTGAGCTAGCTGGGTTTCTGAGACAAATCTAAAAATCCTTTTTTGTTATTACATTACATGCCTGAATTCCCACTGCTGTATACCACATGAAGTCACTTACCCTCTGCGAGTTGGTATAAAATACTTTTTCTGGTGCAGAATTCATATCTAGGCATGCTTTTGTTTTGACCAAGGTAAATGAGAATGTGTGTGTGACATCTTTCTTCCCTGTTTTTTTTTTTCATTAGCTTCAGCTGAACCTATCGATTCTTTTGGTAATCACCTCAGAGCCTGTAGTTATGGGAGGTGACACAAGCATCTCTTTTTGCTCTGCAAAATTTGCTCCACTCCCTGAGCTCATGGTTTCACTCCTCTAGTCTCCCTGCAGGTCTCCAGAGATCTCTGCTTCCCCAGGGATGTGCTGGTTGTGAGGCACTAGCCATGTGAAATATTAGTGTCCCTCTACATACACACCTTTAAATAAGTCAAGGTATTTGGGATAAAAATGTTATTTTTGGCATCCCTGTTCCTTTGCCGCAGCCACTGCAAGGAAGAAGCTAAGAAGCACTGACCGTTGTGCCATTAGACAGTTTTGATTGACTAGTCCCACTAAAATATATGACTCCTCAAAAATTATGCTGGGAAGTAATATATTTTAACAGACGCTCACCACCCCCTTCTTTTCTATAAACAGAGAAGACAACTCGAAGGGGCAGGCTGCAGATGGTATTGTTTGTCTCTTAGTGACACTCGTATCCCAGGTTGAAGTTTCATGGGTAATTGTACCCAGGCCAGTGGTAAGTCAATATCTCTGATGTAGCATCCATTTAAGGGGCTGCTTTCTAGCTGCACTCTTAGGCAGAGACCTAAGGTCTCATGGCAGATCGGGGAAGAGTCATATCTTACAGTCTCATGTTCCCCAAAACTCTTCCACTGGATTTCCCAGTTCATTACCCACACTTTCTGTCAAGGTTGTCCAGATTCCTAAGAGCTCTGAGTCAGATAATATTGGAATGATTTACCGAGGGTGTGAGATGACAAACAGACTGTCAAACTTTTTCTTGTGGCCTTTGCCACTCAGACAGCTTGGAAAGAGCTTGGGGAATGAAAAAGGCTATGCTGTGAAGCATAGACAGCACAAACTTCCACTGCTCCAGCCTATTCCATCCGTATCTACACAGAAATCCTCACAGAGCATGCATACACTGAGGGGAGAAGCAGCGTTTTTTTTTTAATTTCATATTAGATAAACTCTTAGATGTAATCCAGGATCAAAATCTTAGAGTTTGCCCATACATTGCTCTGTTTACTGCACCCATGCAATACAACTCTATGTAGAAACCTGTATTTGAAACAACAGTTGTCTTTTTTTTGCTTACCTGCATTTTGGATGTTGTCAGAGATTTCTGTATGCAGCCAGTGCTCCCCTCCATGCAGGAGATAGCAGGGTCTCTCTCTTGAAAGGGTTAATTGTGTTGTGTTTGTAAAGATCCTGGAGAGCTCCAGTCTGCAAGTGCCAAATCATCTCTTTCTTGGTCTCGCTTCCAAGCGCTATGATTCTGTGGGCCAAATGCAACTTACTTTTACACATACTGTAGCTCAGTCCAAGGGAGAGTAAAAGTGCAGCTGAGATCTCCAAGCCCTTTTCTATACACACATGGTGCCTTCATGCTCTGGGGCTCTTCTGCAGGAGGGACTCACGTGGGTCAAACTATTGGGGCACCAAGGCTATGGGGACACCTGTTTTAGGAAGGCACAGAACATCTGTAAAACAGCTACACTAAACACTTTATCCAGCCTCCAGGGCCTCGTATCACAGAGGTGAAAGGGGAGAATTTCATCCTTCAGGGGACAAGAAAATCCCAAGTGCCCCTGACTATGGCCAGACTTCACAAGTGCCCAGGAGAAGTGGAATTGAAAAATGATCCTCTCTGCCCTTCCATCACTTTCCTGTCTTCCCACTGCTGCCAGCACCTCAGCATCTCTCCACTTGCACCATGGCAAGAGGGGTCACAAAGGACACAAGGAGCTCTTTCAGTGGCTTATCACAGGAGATGCAGATGAATAAGTGGCAGAAGTAGAGGGATGTGCTGCAATGGCCAGGACTGCAGGGCTCAGAGTGGACATGGACCTGCTGGAGCCAGGAGAGGTTAGGAGGCAGGACCTGCCCGGGGAGGTTCCCACATTGCTCTCTTGACAGGGGTGAAAGGCTGCAGAAAAGAAGAGTGGAGGGCTGGGATGGGGCCAGGCATGATGCTGCAGCAGGAACCTCCTCCTAGTCAGTGTTCAGCCATGTTAGCAGCTTGCATGCTTGACCCTGGCTGATCAAAGCCTCAATAGGACACTGCCTTCATCTTCCTGCCCTGTCATTGCCAGCAGGGGCATGAGTTATTTGTCTTTTGTGTGTGAGGCCCTCCTCCTGGGGACCTCATCTTCCCTCTAATCAAATAATCAGATGTGTTTATTGTTGTGGAAATCATGCCCTCCCCTGAAATGCCTGGCCAGCAACAGCTTCCTGGCTTTGTCTGATGCCTGGATCCCACCTCTCTCCTGGTGTGGCCTTGGGGGGCTGCGTGGGGGCAGCCAGCTGCTTACACTCAGCTCAGGGAGCTGGTCCTCTGTTGTGCCTCTGAGGGAGAGGACTCCAGCAGACAGAAGTAAAAATGCACCCACACGAGGGTTCCTCTCTTCATGACCAACCTCTGCCAGGGGAGAAAATCAGCCACATCCCAACAGGAGGTTTCTATTTGGAGAAGATACTATGGCACTGGGACACATGAGCAAGGGAGAGGATAGTCACAACGATGGAGCTTCCCTTGTCTCTGCAGAACTGGCTGAGAAGCCTGAAGGCTCTCCTTGTCTAGCCACAGTGACTGTGGGGCATGACAAGCCAGCTGTGCACCACAGCCGGTCCTGCAGTGCCTCCTTGCCTTTCTGCAGCCCTGGCTTGGGGGACACTCTGCTGCAGGGCGCTGCTGCTAAACTGTCTCATCTCACAGGCTCTCCTGCTCAGCCAACAATGTTCTTAATTTGTTTGCTGACCCCCTTGCCCGCTAATACACGTTTCACAATCCATATTTTTAAACTCTGATCCCATATCCTCAGGAAAAGAAATGTCCTGACTGCACAGCACCAGTCTGAATTTTTTGGTTTCTTTTTTTTTTTTTTTTTTTTTTTTTTTTGAGTTCTTTTCCTGTGTTTACAGTCTCACAGTGCAACATTTATTAATCTGAGGATAAGGACGACTTAAAATATCTTGGATTGTGCAGGCTGACAGCAGGGGTAAAAGTAAACTGAGCCCATGCTCTGTGTAATAATCTGCCAGTTCTGGCAAAAACTGGCCAGGGCAGCCCTGTGGGGCCTGGGACTCCTGCAGGCTGGGACCCCCTGGCAACCGTGCTGCCCTCCCCTGCACACAGACCCTCTTGGACGTGGCGGGGGTCTGCATGTTTGTCTACCTGAAGCTGAATCACTGTATCTGGAGCCTGCCTGCCTTGCACTGGCACCCACTCAACGTGCCTGTCTGTGCTTTGGCCTATTTCATGTTTTCACCCCAATCAGTTTTCTGGCTTGTGAGCTGAGGCTCTGGCTATAGGAGGTGTGGGAGAAGGATAAGATGGAGGAGAAAGGAGCAGAGTGAACTAATTGGAAATTTGGGGTTCTTTTAATAAATAAGAGATTTCTTAAAATAAAAAGGCTTAGCAAATTAAAGCAGACAAGCAGGTTACTTGGCAGCTAGAGAATAAACCTGAACATCCTGGGCACACAAAGCATCAAAACATTCCCCACAGCAGAGAGCCCTGAGAGCTGCCCTCTGGGTTTGGTACCCTGACCCAGTCCAGTGAGGCTGTTAGTAAAGCCTGTTTTCATTCCTGCTTCTGAGAGCACATGGACATGCATGTGTGCCCGGGGCAGCATTGTCCCCAGGCTCTCTCAGGATGGGGCTGCTGATGGGTGTGTTGTTGGCTCTCTACACCTAAAGCACAAATCCAGCTGGACCCAACCTCATTGAAATCCATGAGAGAACAAGTGCCTCTTGTTCAGCATTAACATCCAAGAGGAGACATGTAACCAAACAGCCAAAACAAAAGCTGCACTCCTTGAAACACTGCCCCAAAGGCTGCCCGTGCGGGCCAAGGGCTCCTATTGTTCTCCCAGAGTCTGCAGGGCCAGGGAGGACCTGAAGCTCAGCTGGCAGACAGGCTCCTCTCTGAGGCTCAGGGAGCACCAGCCAAATACCACTGCTGCTGGCCAAACCCATGACTGATACAAACCGTGTTGCAGGGTGACGTGAATCATTTGCTGGCATCCCTGAGCCAGCCCCTTCCAGCAGGACAAAGAAGCCCAGAAAACCCACCATGACAGAGTGGAGGCTGTGACAGTGATCACCCCGACTCTGCTTTAGGACCTGCTGGCTGCCTCCTCACTGGCCCCTGTCCTGCTCTTATGGGAATCCTGGGGAGCAGCTGTCTGAGCTGAGGAAGCCCAAGCAGAACCTCAGCATGCTCTGCACAGCCGGGCCCATGACTGCGCTGCCTCCCTGGCACCCCATATTCCCAGACCATCGAGGTGATTGATGGGTGTGTTACCTCTAGTCTGCAAGGGGGAGAGGGTTCTCAGGGATCCCTGATGCCTCCATGTGTAAGTAATCCCAGGAAGGACAAAAAACACAACCTACGCAAACCCTCAAGTTTTCCCTTCCTTTCCTAATGCTAAACACAGAAGAAAGTCCACAGGCGAGAGTCTCAGGAATTCAAACTTGGTGAATGCTGTCTCTGCTCTCAGGAAACTTGGCCAGAAGTAAACGTGCAGAGGAATGTAAATGCTGCAGAAGACAGTGCTTGACTTTTCAAATCCAAGCCTCTAAATACACTGCACTCTGGCTGTAATTTAGTGTGCTTTTCTTTTCCTTTTCTGTTTTGCAGCAATGGCAGTCTAACCACACTCCAACTCATCCTCAGCCCCCAGCCTTGTTCCCCTCACTGCTCCATCCACTGTTGTGCCATCAAAGCAATTTAGGGGACTGAGCTGGGAAATGATCCGTGTCAAAAACAGCCCAGCAAAGAAAAAACAAGTCAGTCTTTTTTTTTTTTTTTCAATAGCAGCTCAGTTACCTTTGTCCTTTCACAGCAATGAAAATCCCTACAACTGGGAAAGGAGAAAGGACATGGGGATGTGATGGGATCAAGTGCTAGGAGGGAGGGATGGGGCAGGAGGGGTGGCCTGGCAGCACAACTGCATTAAATCTTTGTTGGACTGAGGCCTTATTGTCCTCTTGTTATATATAAGGAAAAATGACTGGCCTGGAGGGCTTATTTACAACAGAGGGAAGAGAGGAACAAAGAAGGAGGGAAGCAAGGAAAGACATTCTCCATGGTCAGGAGGATGTGTGCATGTGCCTCTGTGAACAGACCAGGAATACCCTTCTTGAACCTAACATTCCACTAACTGAATTAGTTGTGACTTACTTGGCAGAATTTGAATACAGAGATGGTAACTGAGTGTGGCTTAGAGTGCCTTTGATTTCCTCTTCTTGCCAAAATAACCAGTAGGCTGTCAGGCAGCAACCTTAGATTCACACAGTCTTAGAGCAGCCTCATGTCTGCTCTAACTTATGCTCTGGTTTCAGTCTCCCAAGAGGTGCCACCCGCCCTTCCCATCCTGGCCATGCCAGTGAGTGCGCTGCCGTTACACCACGGCCCCAGTGCCTGCCCAGGAGTGCTCACCACTGCAGCAGCCTTGCAAATCCTTTCCACAGCTGGGGCAGGGACCTCCCTGCAAACTCAGCCCACCTCTGCAAATTGTCACTTACAGGAATGCAGGCACTGGAGTGACATGCAGCACGTGGAAATGCTGCTCTGTCTGGAAATTTCCTCCTCGCTTTGCTGTGCGTGGCTCAGTGGGTCTGTACATTCATCCACTCACGAACCAGCTGGTCGCTGTTTATATCGCTTTTCTCACGTGGATGCATTGCTGTACCTGCTGACTCCTTCAGAGAGAGGGAATGGCTAGAAATAAGTTAGAAAAGTAACCTTTTAGATCAAAAGCTGCTATATATACATGCATGTATGCATGTGCATATCTATACTTAGGAGGAAGGAAAGGCTGGTTTATTTATTTTTATTTACTTATGAACTAGTTTCTTCACATTTGCTCTATTTTTTATTCTTTTTTTCATTCCTAGAAAAATTATGGCAGATGAAACCTCTTAAAATTGTAGCTTGCTAGTTTGAAAATCTAGGCTGCAATTTTTTTTTTTCCTTTGTACTCTGGATTGAAGGATGTGATGTATGAAAACTCCAGTTTAACAGAGCCTAGAGATTAAATCAGATTGTGTAGGTAAGGTTTTGGCAGAGAAGCAGGTACTTCTTCCTAACCAGTATCATGAATTCAGAGAAGAATGGGGTAGGTTTTAATATAAGTTTATTTTTCTTGCAATGAATTTTAATTACAGTTTTCATGACTGCTTCTGTGATTCATAAGAGAAAATTAAAAACCTACACCTTGAAACTTATACGACAAAGCTGCTAACATCTCGCAGCTCCTGGCATTATCTTGGAGAACCCTTCAGTCCTGTTTCTATGCCACATTGTTTTCCACACAAAATGTATTTTAAATATAAAACACTGAATGTTCATTCCTTCTTTATATCATTTTTATTCATTATGTGCTGGAGGCAAAGGGCATGTTTTTATATGGAATCCTCATTGAATGTCTTATTTTGCAATTTTACTCTACTGTACATATTTCCCAATAAATTATTTTCTTTCATATGCAGATATTCTCCTGGAAAAGTGAAGCAGGGCTGTTTCCTCTGGACAGAAGTTTTTCTTTGCCATGAGTACAGCCAAGTCGTCTGGCTTGGGTTAGTTTGTCAGGCATATTTTGGGAACGGTTTGAGAATTAATTCTGTTTTAAAGACTATAATCACCTTTTTGGCTCTTGAAAGTGGTTCAGGATTTTTGTGCAAGACCAGCAGTAAAACAGCTCTTGCACATGTCAGAGGCTTGTTCTAGACAAGCAGAAAGATGGTGGAGATAAAATCTGTATCTTTTTGCAATCTGTATCCACAAAGCAACTGATTCAAAAGTGGCTGCAGCTTGTCCCTGAATGTAAGGAAGGCACAGTCCCGGCCTGCACTGTGCAAATGCTGGCCCTGGGGGCCACGTGTCTTGACTCTGTATCGCTTTCAGGTGCCAGTAAAATTACTGGTGTTGGTTACCTATGCTCACAGTTGGTGCAAGGCTTCTCAGAGGTGAAGGCAAAAGTTGTGTCTGGAGGTCAGCGTGGCTTTGGGGACATCAGAGATCAGGGGGAACCATGGATGAAAGAGGCAGTTAGGAAATGAGACTTTGTAGTGTCGGTGGTACCCAGGGAGGTGAAGGGAGGTGTGTGCAGAGCAGGTTGTGAGATCGGGGTGCCAAGATGTGATCTAGGGGAGGGGGCAGTGATGTGTGATGGGTGTCTCTCTCCCCATACTGGTTGATGGGTTTCCTCACAATTCCTACTTGCCTGTCTGCTTCCTCCCTCAGGCATGGGTAGCTTTGTGCTGCAAACTGGTTTTGACCCTGGACACATTGGAGGGGTGTCACAAGTCTCGGCTGCAAAATGGAAATTGGGGAGCAGCAGTCAGTGTATGACAAAGTGCCACCTTCCTTGTTGGTCTGTGAATTTCACACATCCAGACAATCCCTTCTTCTCCCCACCACTTATTTCCTGTTCAGGTCTGATGCCCTCCCCAGCCTCCCTTCCCCTTTCCAACCTATTTTAATTTCTCATCCCTTTTCCTTTGCTCTAGTTGCCTCTCCTTGTCACTTCCCACTCTCCTCCCCCTCACCTCTCCTTCCCCATTCCCAGAGCAATCCCGTCTCTCTGGTTGCCTGTGTCAGACATTCTCTTCCAACCCTTTGGGAAAACCATCAGCCA
The DNA here is from genome assembly GCF_001604755.1 of Lepidothrix coronata. Classification (NCBI taxonomy): domain Eukaryota; kingdom Metazoa; phylum Chordata; class Aves; order Passeriformes; family Pipridae; genus Lepidothrix; species Lepidothrix coronata. Next base: position 4,425,179 of record NW_016690187.1, read on the forward strand.
AGATGGCCTCCCTGGAGCAGATCCTGTGCTTGGGAATTAGGATCCCTTCTCAGTCTTACTTGTTTCCACACTTTCCCAGGCATGCCTCAGTGCCTCCTCACCATCTCTACAGGGATGAGCACACCAGGCGTAGGGAGTCTGAGCAACCTCCTCAGGAGGCCTCCAGAGCCTTTGAGCCAGAGGCCTTGGGGACTTATTAAAAGCCCTGAATGCCTCCTGGGAGGGTGCAGGAGCAGCTCAGCTCCGCTCCAGTCTTGGTAATGGTATTTTGCTTCTTGAAAGCCTCCCAAGCAGCACAGCTGCCATGTTCCTCACGCCTGAGAGGCTGCTGTGCTGTACTCTGGGTATTGCTCAACTGCTGCCACGTTGCAGCAGGTCACTGCACTTCTGCTGGGGTAATCCAGCTCTGAGACCCTCCATGTGGAAAGGCACTACCTCCCACTCTGCTCACAGCAGAACACAGGTCTCAGGAGGGTGCAGTCTTGTTCATTAAAATTAATTAACAATCAAATGGCTCCACATACTTCTTTACGCAGATAGAGCAGTGACTGCAAAATGGATTTTCATTTGAGCCCAGGTCCCAGGGAAGTGAGTGCTGTCATGGGGAAACCACGGGAGATCACTGCCAAGGCAGAAGGACCACCATCTGAAACTGTGGTCACTGAGTTTCTAGCTTCTAATACACTCCTACTTTATCTTTTGCTACTCTTTGTACAGCTCCAGCAGAAGAAAATGCAGGTATCATTTTTATTTGTCCAGTTTTTAGCTGTGTCCAGTTTTTAGCTTGCACTTGTGAGTGCAAGTTATGACCTGATAAATTCTAAATTGGCTTCTATGTGGATTATAATTTAATACATGCTAAAATTGACTGACTGTTGCCCCTGAACAGTTTTGGCCATAAATACCAAGACCTGCATTTAAAATGTTTTCGAGTGTAGTACACATGTATTTTTATTGACCCATTACTGCAATTTCAGTTATACCTTGTGCTGTAAACCTGCAAATTTCTGTCTCTGTTTAGTTCTTTCACTCTTTCCTTTTTCTTTGTAGTAAACTAAAATTTCCCTCTCAGAAAGGGTTCAGTCTTCTTTCTCCTTGTACTAATGACTTTTCACTTATCTGCTATTTTGAAAAGTACTCCATGTAACAAAACACTCTTGTCTGTATCTCAGTACAACCCATAGCTCTGATCCTACAAAGATTTATGCTTGTGCATAATCTGTGAAAAGTAGAGTCAACAGCTTCAATGAAATTACTTATGCACATCAAGTTACATACCTGTGCAAAACTTTCAAGGAGTCCTAAATCTCTGGCAAGGCGGTGCTGCAGCCATCCCAGCTGGCTGGACCTGCTACCTGGCTGCACAACACCTCGGCTGACACCAACGGGAACAGAAGAGCTCGATGTTGAGAGGATGTTTGGGGAGCTTTAGCAATGAACATGCAGCTGCCTAAGATGAAATTCTCCAAAATGTCAAGGGACTTCTCTCTCACTTCTCTTTTCATTCCTGGCTATGGAATCAGGATTCAGGCTCTACCACTGAAGACAATGAAAATTTGAGAGAGAATCAAGCTAAGCCCTGTGATGCATTTTTTTTCTACAAAGCAGTGCATGGCTGGTTTTTTTTTGTTTTTTTTTTTTTTTTTAAAAAGTTATCTTACCAATTTTGATGCAGCGTGGATTACACTTGATCTTCTAATATCAAATCGCATCCAGGGCTGTGCATGACTTTGTAGACACAAAAAAGAGAAAGACTCTACAAACAAATACATAATCATATATAGTCTTAAAGCCTTTATTTTAATGCAAAATAAAACAGGTAAAATTTATATAGCCATATGTAACAAAAGATCAAAATCTTTGACGTGGTACTAGAAAAAACCTCTCGAATTATGTGTCAAATTTCTCCCCCAAAACAATCACACGTGATTTTTAAATCAAGTTTCACTTATACATACAGGTATTGTCAGGATCACAAGCACCTCTCTCTCCCTCACAATAACAGAGTAGTTAGAAAGCCTTTTCTTCTATGCAGACATAGTGAATAGTGCTTCTGATTTTGCACATAAGGCTTAAGGACCCTGCAGAACAACTGTGATGAGGGCACAGGTGTGGGGCCCTTTGGAAGTGCAAAGCAGCCCCTGCTCAGAGCGGAGCGTCAGGTAGAGCAGTCGGTAGGATTCACTCACAGCACTAACTCTCTGATAAACAAATCTGTGATGGCTGGGAGGAGGAGGTAGCACAAGTCATCTGTAAAAAAATTAGGCAGCATGTGAAGCTATTTCTAGATCAGGAAGCTGGAGTGAATTGGAATTCAGGGCTGCATGCACTTTTTCAAGGCAGGAGCCTTTTTTTTTTTAATAGTTAGTTCTCCCTTTTTTTTCCCCCAAAAAGGGCAATTGATACTTCTTTATGCATAGGGGTGCCTAGAGACTTCTGCATCATAATATATCACAGTGGTAATGTTGACTTGCAGGCCAAGATTATGGCTCACTAGTGGGTGGTCACTCAGAAAATCCACAGGCTCTTTTTCTATCTCTTAATCTTTCAACTGCTGGGCCTGGCTGGCCTCATGCCAGAGCCAGAAATGCAGGCTGCACGCCACCAGCTCAGGAAATCAAAGCTTCCAGCTTCACATGAGCGCGGGCCTCTCTCCCTCTTGTCTTGACTCCTGTTCACACGCACACTTACAGCACGCTGCTCCTGTGGCAAACCCAGCTCTCCCTTCACACCCACTACGTCAGTAACTTTACTGCTGGACTGGCACATTTTGGATGAGGGAGTGTGAGGCAATTACGTGTCAAGAGCATTTCAGACTCATAATTTTCCCAAACATATGGACATATGGGGAAAAGAACAACTTGTTACTTAACGGCTCTTTTGGATTTTGCAAGTGTGTATTTTCAACCGTCAGTTGTAGCACCTCGTGAATTCTGCACGGTACATATTTTTCCACAATATGGTGCTAAAATCATACATTTTACACTGCAGAAAATCTGACTATATATACTGTAGTTACACATTATACTTTTGAAAATACCGTACCTCTACCAGATATTAAACCAGAAAACGGCAATTTTCTTCCAGAACAATGGCACCAGAGATTGATGAGATGCTCTGTAATACTTTTTGGTCTTGTTTCCCCAGCTAGGTCACACTGTTCTTCCTCCTTAGCTCCTTACCTGTAGGATGCCTCCATATATTATAGTTATAGCACTATTTTTTTCTTTTTTTTTTTATTGGAAGAAGCTCTCCACTGACTTCTGCTTACTGAGCAGAAGCATCATTTAATAACCTGTTGGGTAAGATTAACAGCTCAGAAGGTGTTCCTTTGATCTGTCTGCCTCAACCGAGTGGAGCCGATGCAGTCACAGAGAGCTCTTAAGGAAAGATTCGGGTTACGGGGAGACAATTGCACAGGTCCTTCAAAGGCTATAAATAACCCAGGAGCTGTTTTCATCCAGATTTTATTTGGCCCTGGTTCATGAAATACTGTAAATAAGTTCTGTTCACTGTGCTGCGATGCCATTTGAAGGGTTAGTTCAGAGTGATTTACAAAGGCAGTAGCTTATATTCAGAGCTGTTCTTAATTGTGGCCTGGCTTGATAAAGCCACTGTCGCAAACATATTAGTTTCTTTACAGCTGGATCAAACGTATCAGGGGTTATATTTCAAGGAGGGAAAGGAAAGTATTTTAATTTGTTTTTGCTTCACTTTCAACAGGCCTTTATAACACCAGCAGCTATCCTGCGGCTGCCAAGTCCTGGCTGAGTATCCTACAGCATTTAAAACTCTCTGAGAGAAGTACAAGGCTGTGTAAAGCACGTACATGACAGGCAGAGTTTCCTTGGGGAATCCGCCTTATTTATGGAGGGTACTGAGAGACATCCAGCTTTTCATCCAACACTCCCTCCAGAGGTTTTTCCCTCCTACATTACTAGGGAAGAGGGCAGAAAGAAATGGAACAAGAACCAAACGCACTTGCTTCATAATCGGTTGCATTCTTCTCCCTCTCCCACTCCCACCAAAGCTTCCTCCTGACTGGGTTTAAAACTGTGCCTGCCCCTACCCCAGGGAGTCCAGCCCTCTCTCTGAATCACGCTCCCCCCACTTGAAAGCTGTCTCCTCTCCCCTGCTTCCCAGCCTGGCTAGAGCCTGCTGGCCAGTCAGGCAGCTGCAAGTACTCCCCATGCCTCAGGGTTATGCCAGTCTCTCACCAGCATCAGCAGCAGAGAAGAAACGTGGGCTGGGATTAAACAGTGCTTCTCATTAGGGTCACTACCTGCTGGTGGGAGACACTCCTAGCAGGACAAACCTTCCTGGTGATATTTAATACCTGGGAAATTACCTATGTGATTTAATCTGTTGCATACCAAAGGTGTCAAAAAGACATCAAAGAAATCCTTATGCTTAATCCTTGGCCAGGTCACAGCCTTTTCCTGATGAGGAGAGGAGGTCTAATGGTTTAGTAACACTCCCAAAAGGCAGAAGTCGAGGAATTAAGGACACTTGGAAATAATATATTTCTAGGTCGCATGACTGCATGGTTTCCCTGTGACAAAATCCTTGAGACAGATCTCTAAGCACTCACAGCCCTCTTGGGCCAGGTTGCACGGGTCCCTGTGGCTGGGACATGCATTTCTGACCTCTTCCCAGGTTGGCTGTCTGCAGAGCAAGCTCAAGCTGTGTGGGGCAAAGAGTCAGGCATGTACGCCGATGCCCTGTCCCCCTACCTGGCTCTGCTGTGCTGCTGGCGCCCTCTCCCCACCCTCACCTTCTCTCTTCCTATGCACTGCTGCACATAGCTTGCTACAAACAGCTATTCTCTCCTCTTCCTGCTAGGCCCCAGGGTCTTGAAGGAGTTGCTTTTCTTGTATTTTCCTTCACCCCTTGCTGTGAAAAGCCCCTTCCCCCACTGACCTGATGGCTGCTGGCTGCAGGAACTCGTAGTTTGGCACTTGGCACAGCAGGGCCAGGCGTTGCCAGAGGTTGAGCTTCACTTGTGGACTGAGAGTGGCCCCACACCAATAGGTGCCTTCCCGTGCAGCAGGCAGCCAGGGCACAGCACGCTGCTGGCAGGCACTTCGCTGGAACACCAGCCAGAGAGGGCCGGGAAGGGGCTGCCCTGATGGAGCCAAGGCAGCACTTAGGATGCTTAAGATACAGTAACTTAAGATGAATTATGGAGTTCATGCCCACAGTCACCTCCTCAGCCACTTCTTACAGGCCAGCTCCACTGAAACCCCAAGAACAACACACAGGAGCTGAGGATCTTATCTCCAGGGTTTACATTTAAAGACTGCACACTACATAACTAACTAACATTCACAAGCACACACACACACACAGACACAGTTCTCAGGTGGCTGGCTGGCTGCCTGTCCTCTGTGAGCCTGCCCAAGCATAAAGAATAAAGCTTTTTGTCTTATTCCGAATGCATCAGGTGCAATAAGAGGAGACTCTTGATACACAAACTGCAAAAAATAAATGCTACAAGATAAATGCAGCCACCACCGAAAATAAAGAGGAAGACAGAGACCAGATGATAAACCTGGAACTGCAGCATCCTTAAAGCACAGAGCTGCTGGAATGTGGCCACTACCTCTGTGGTAGTCCCTTGTCAACTCATGATCACACACTGGATTACACAAGATCCCCAGCTCCACGTGAAGTCCATACTGCATGCTGTGTTCTCACTTTAAAGGCTCTACAACAGCGCTCTGAAGTAAACTCTGGTGACTCTGCTGCCCTTGCACAGACAGCTATGTACTGTATAGGTGTAACTGGATTCGGTAAATAGCCCTGAGGTGTATTTAGTGTTGTGTTTCATTTCCAGCAGCCACTTTCTATTTCTAAAGGGAATTAAAAAACACACAACTGTCTGGTACCTCACATACTCAAAACACTTCGTACCTCACGTGGCTTTTAGTTCGCCTGTTAGAAAGCACCTACGCTGAGCCCAGCTCAGTAAGAACGACTCCAGGTCTCGTGTGCCATTCTTACAGGCAGCTATGCTTGGGAACAACTCTACAGGGATGATGTCCGACGGGACTCGTCCTGGGCCGTGCTGGCGAGTCCAGTGCATGGCTATACAGCTGCAGTCATGGGATTCTTCTGCCTGGGATCCTGTTGCCTGTACTGGTACTGGTCTGGACTGGTCCCACGGTGTCGGACAATTTCATGATAAGCTGGTGCTCGGTGGGACTGAGGAGGGGAAGGTGGCACGTCCTGCCGGAGGGGTCCTTTATGCTGGTTTGTGACGGGCTGGGCTGGGTAATACTGGGGGTACCTCAATTCTGCCACTCTTGTGTCTGGCGCACGGATGTGGTTCCCCTTAGGTGGGTGGATTACAGGCTGTCCTCCTTGGTAGTAGGGAAGATCTCTCTCTTTGTATGTTACTCGTGGCCCTGTTAAATATTCTAGTGGCTCTGCAGGTCCACGCCTGAGGAGGAAAAAACATAATAAAGCACATAAAAAGGCAGTCTACTAGGCCAGTGATACATTATTGTACTTACAATCTATGTTTACTTTGGGAAAGGAAATGCCACCTCAAGCATGACAGGTCCCGATGAATCAAAAGAACTTCTGAAGGATAACAAGCCTCCCACCTGCACGCTACAAAAGTCAGTAACATGCAGGACACTGGAGGAAGGGTCCAGCGCACATCACAGCCCTTTTACAATGGGGGAGCACTGAAGCCCTTCAGCTCCCAAAGTCAGTCTCCTGTGATCCATTTGCCATAATGGAAACAAAGCTCCTTTAAACAATGCATGTTTGACTGAATCTTATCTAGCCTGAGGATAAACAGATGAATTGGGTCTGCAAGTCTGCAAATCCCATAAGCTTTACATGCACAAATATTCACACTTTCCAAGCCATTTCCCACTATTCTCTCCTAACATGTCAGACTGTAAAACTTTCCAAACACCATAGTTGGAAAAACTGGAACTCCTGGAAGAAACACTATAGATGTCAGGCTACAATACCTGTGTTTAATGGGCAAGCTGCCAATGAGGTTTCAAAAAACCTGTGATATAGAAGGCCTGCTATTACAACAGCCCTGTAACTTGTCTCCATCAGTATGGATCTGATAGCCTCTATTTCATGTGAAAAGCAACACGTGAACATGTCATCCCTGAGGATGTGCCATGGACCCCTCTCTGTATCTTAATTTCCTAATTTGCACTAATGAAGCATTGATATTTTTTACTAGTACAACTTAACTTATGATAGCTTTAAAATGGCAAAAATAATTGTTCTCACAGACATGTCACCAGAGCATCCCCAAAAGTTCAACTCAATTAGGAATTTTTGCCTGTCTGACTGCAAATGTCTTTGCACTTTGGGCAAAACCTCCCATTGAGAGCTGAAGGAGGACAACAGGGTTTTGACCTAAAACAGGGGCTGAAAGTATAAATCAATTACACCTGCTCTGTGCCTTTGGTACTAAACTCATCAACTGTTTAAATATTCTTTGCATATATTATGAAAAAAGTCATTCTGATACAGCAGATCAGGTGTTTAAATTTGTCAATGACTCTCTTGTTCACACAGAGATTTTACAAGCATGCTCCTCCTTTCTAATCTGGGCTCCCAGACTCCGCTGGAACCTGTTTAGCATGTAGTAAAACAAAACATGTGGTTTTCTGCTGCACTCATTTAAGCCCATGGGGTAAATCATGGACACAGGCAATGAACAAACATTATCTGCCTTGAAATGAACCTCCAATTCTCCTCCTGGAATAGCTTAATGCAAATGTTTCCTGTTTAAAATCGAAAGAGCAAAAGGAAGCATTCCAGGCCTTGGACTTTTAGGACTCTATGCTCCCCAGAGACTTTCTGCTTTAAAAACAGAACATTATA
>NW_016690187.1:4433051-4499677 GCF_001604755.1 Lepidothrix coronata
GCACTCCCAGCTTCTCCCCCCCACCTCCTGGTGAGACAGTCCAGACAAAGTGCTGAAGGGCCTGAAGCCACCCTCTGAGATACTGAACCACTCTTAACTGCATGTATTGAGACAACTGCTGTCGCTGCTCACACACCTACGCCTTGCAACAAAGTCTAATTGCCACAGAAGGCCAAAGAGCTGCTCCACGTATTTCTACGTGAAGTCTTTTTCACTAGTCTGTCCCATCACACTCAGCTTTAATTCCTCTGTGCATAAAAATGTACTTCCAATCATAAAAGGCTCTGCAACGGTGGGAACTGCTTTGTGTCAAGGAGCACAGCTTTGTGTCAAGGAGCACACCAACAGAAACAAATGTCAAACTTACACCCATCACCTTTTAATATAAGGATAATGCTCAAAATCTTGTACGTTAGGTTTTATAAGATGCTCTCATCAGCAGCTATAATCAAGCAAATTCTTGTGAATCACATTACCTGAAAAGCCAGGTAGCTTTTGCCCAGAGCTCTAACTGTAAAGTTGAATTACTCTAAAAAAACAATTTCAAGATTAATTGGTACCAAAACAATGGTTGAGAACAGGACTGACCTACCAACACCATGTACTGAGCCTTCCGTACACAGCTCAGGCCTCAACTGACACAAGAAGCTGCAGGGAAAAAGAGGGATATGTTCTGCCATCCAGCCAGAAGAGCAGTTCCCGGGAAAGCTCAGCTGCTGCAGTACTAGGAATCAATGCAACACTGCTGCCACGGAAGTTGTTACTGTGCAGAGGGTAGTGCATTCAGTCTGCTCTGACCTAGGACTGTGCAATGAAGATGAGCCTGAGCAATCTAAGTGTGCCAGACATGAAAAATGGACCCAAGCTGCTTGAGCTTGTGCCATCAGGTCTCTATTGCTGTTACCTATCCTACCAAACTAAATCCACCATTGGTTCACTTACAGCTAACACCATCTGTGGTCATGTAGCAGCTGGAAGGAGAGGTTGTACACAGAGATCAGACTTGAATCCACCTCAAGAAAAACCTGAGAAAGACCGAAGGCACAAGAGTTTTTTTAGCAGCCTTAAGGGTAATAGCAGCAGTGATCTAACCAATGATTACCAGAACTCTCGCACGAGTAAAACTTTGGGAAGCACTAGTAACTGTCCAAAAGGCTGACTCTGGGCAGCATGACTGAGGGAAATTTCTCAAAAGATATCTGCACCACACTCTCCAGCTCACTTCCCCAAGTGATCCCAGTGAGTGTTACGTGTGCAGATACACAAGCTACAATGACAACACTTTTCTTCCCTTTTACACCCAGCATAGCACGTTGGTGAATTATTTCCTGAGGATTCATTCTTCCCCATCTACCAGCCATGCCTGATCAAGTCCATTCTTAGGGAGGTACTCACATTGCAACCAACCAGCCTAGGGAGTCTCCATGAACCTCTATGTGACAAGTCTTAAAATACAGGAAAAAACAGCCCTTCCCTCCTCAAGTGTGCCAAATTAACCATAAGAAAGTCAATCTTTTCAAGGTAGAAGAAACAACTGCAGATATCAAGCTCTGGCTGTAGAAATGCTACCACCATTAGCAGTTAAGTCTGGGACACTGGGGGCAGTTCCCAGCAGGAAGAGCAGGGCTCCTCTGAACCAACACCCTTTTCACTTGATAGCCCATGGTGTAAAAGTACATGCTGTTGTTTATCCTTAAGGAAATTGCCATAGCAACTCAAACCAAACACTTTCTACTTGGCAGCCCCTTGTAGATGCTGCGCTTGTTTCTGCAACAAGGCAAGCAAGTCCCGCCTTTTCATTCGTCAGACACTACCACTCTGAGGAGGCCCTAATGAAATCCTTCTCCCCTCTCTCACTGTTTTTGTTGGCTCCTGATGAGTTCAGAGTTCACAGGGGCATATCACACCTCCCAAGTGACCCACAGTGTGGGGGTCAAACCAATAACCTCAAGTGGAAAATCAGTGACCCAGGGGAGTGATCAAAAATCCACAAATTGGGTCAAGCAGGTCCAGCCACTCAAAAGGACCAGGCCAGGAGCGTGCCCTCTGAGAGGACATGCTGGGTAGGAGCTGCTCTGACCGTTAGCTGTTTTCCAGATTTTTGGCCAGTTGTTTGACCTGGGGATACAGTGCAATGTAATGGCACAACATCCTGGGAAGTAAGTGATCTCAGAGCTCAAAAACTGGTTTTGCTGATAGTTCAGCTCTGCTGGCTCCTATTAGAAAGTGCATTATAGATGCAGGTCTAGCTAAAAGCAGAAGCTGCTGCTGAAAGAAGCAATGACAGGAAGGGAGGGAGAAGCACCAGGTTCCAGAAAGGAGTGAAACCAGTAGGGCAGTGTGAAAATGTACTCCTCAAAAATGTCACAGACAAGGTGCCCCTTAAAACGTTTGTTTTATTGTGAGGAAGCAAAATCTCACCTTCCCCTGTAGGGAAATTACAGTTCATACACACAGGTGGTTGCAAGTATGTTTCACTGTATCATTTCATATGCTGGTTAGCAGCTCTACTGGTTAATTGTCTAAAATTATTCACCAGGTAACAACTGCAATCCATTTGGAGCTTTAAGAGCCAAAGTAGCCATGTCCAAATAAAGCAGGCAACTTGTGACTGATGTTCAATTAACGTGTTGTTATTTTCTCTATGACAAGTAAAGCCTAAAGTAGTTTGTTTTTCTATCTCTGCTTTATTTATCTTCCAAGCACAGAATATAAAATCTAGTATTTTTTGGTTTTGCTGCAGAATTTTTAAGAGCTTCTGGGTTTATTTAAAACTGAACCACAGGATTTGGAGTACTTAAGAAAGCCTTCTTCAACCCAAAATATTATTCAGTAACTGAAGTTAAACAGGTTCAAAAAACCTAACTAAACAATTTTCGCTTTCTGCAGTTCCTTTTTGTGGTTTTTTTTTTTTTTTTTTTTTTTTTAACCCCCGTTTCAGTAATTCATCAATTGTACAAAATCTTACACAGTAGACTGGCCTAAATACCCCATGCTTCAAAAAACAATCAGAAAAAAAGTAATTAAATTTCAGGTTTACTGCATTTCATGGATAACCCCCATTTGCAGGTCACCTTTAACATCAGCCAGGAGACACATGCTTGGGCTATCTAAAACGAAAGGAAAGCAAAATGATGGTCTAGCTGTTCGTGCTGTGCCCCATCACATTGGGGGGTTGGATTTCATCATGACAAAGGGTTTTTCTTCCCTCTGTTCTATAGGGAGAGTCACAGAGGTCACCCTCTTAGTACCTCGTAAAAAGCAAGGAAGGGAACGCTCTCTTCTTACATCACTGTCTCCTCCTTGCTGCTGAGGGAATATTTTGCAAGGGATATAATCTCACATGAAAAACTGTCTTCTTACTTTGTCAGGGAGTACTTCTTGAAATAAACTTCAAAGACAGCCACAGACTAAGTGGCAAATGGAAAGCCCACATTTGGTTGCAGTCTCTTTCATGTCTAAGCAAGACATACAGAGACTCTGGGTGATGGCATCAGGCAGCTCAGGCTGTGATTAAAGAACAGGAGAAAGCAACAAGGTCCTATCTGGGTCCAAATTCTCACTGAAGAACTCTATTGTATGCACTGTGATTGCATGCTGTTTGTTCTCAGCCAGGAGGATCTACTTTTAAAGAAGAAAGGAGAAGCCGATGTAAGAATTAAATTATGCAAGAAAACAATCTTACAGTATCAAATACATTACACTGTGTCTTTATAAAGCTCTTCTCAACATACACTCAAAACAACTGGCTGAAAAGACCATGTAGTTCCTCTCTCTCCAGATACAGTATAAAAGATCCCACAGTGCTGCTTGTAGTCAGTGGCACTATGAACTTCTGTTGCTTAGTATTTAATGTGCATATAATGTAAAATAAATAAATAAAAGAAATTTTAAATCACTGCAGGTTTCAAAAAAAAATATCACTGGATGACTGAGCTTCACTGAAGTTTGTATCTTAATAGGTGAGATACTCCTGTCACAAATATTCTTTGTCATTTCAGACCAACACTTCCCACAGCCAATGAAGGGTTTGCATTTAAAATCCACTGGGAATGAAATTTGGTGTTTTAGCACTGGGAAGAACCTGCAGCACAAGGAAGTGCTCAGTGGCTGCTGTCTGTGAGCGAGGCTTGTACCTCTCAGAAGGCAGCAGATGTCTAGCAATGTCATACTAACCTCAAACACACCATACACAGATTATTTATGGGCTGAGCTGGTGGAGGTGTTTCCTTCTCCTGTCCTTTTATCAACAATACAAGGCTAAAAAATCAGATAACGTAAATGAATACAATCCCTGGCTCTCATGTAGCACATGCCATGCAGAGAGAGCTGTTTTTAGTTTGAGGACTGTGTTTGGAATTCCTTCAGTGTCAGGTTTCCAGTTACCAGACCCTCATCCCTGGGCCAGGCACGACTGTGGTTGGACTGGATTAGCAGAACACTCTGCAATGTGTATTACATAGCTTTGACTTCTATAGGCTTTGTAGACCCATAAAAATAATGATCACTTCACGACCTGCATTTCTGGGGGGGAAGGAGGGAGGGAGTGATGGGTGTAAGAGTGGAAAAATCCTCTCTTCCCTTTTGAAAGAATTCCTGTTTGGTTTGGATTTGGAGAAGGAGGGATCCATATAAGTTTGTTTCAAATTCAAGCAAGAGTACATTTCAGATGCAATGCAGGCAGGCCTGATTCTCTTCCCTTGCATGCAGTTTTGCAAAATTTAACAGTTGTGCTAACTGGCCTGAACATAAGAGTTTATATGTACAATTTCTCACTCTCTCCAGTAATGCAGCTTGAAATATTTCAAAACAAACAGCTAAAGCACCACAATCCCAGCAGGTAAGTGCATAGATATGTTTACTCTAGTTGAAGTCTAGCCTTAAAGCAGCTGGAGAATTAAGTCCTTTATTGTTTGCAGAGGGCCACATTTGGAGAGGTGTTGGGCCTCAGCTGCTCTCTGCACAGTTTTTAGCAATTGGAGACCTTTAGATGTCACACTTGCTTTTACACCTAGGACCAAGCATAAAGTTTAGTCAGATACTAGCTTTCCTTGCAGATAAACAGACTGAAGAAACAACTGCAAATCAGGAAAACAGTGTCTGACAGGTTTAAAACTTTACTGTAAGATTATGCAAGACTTCTTTTCACAGCATGAACATCTTATTTTGCTTGTAAGCAAATAGATTGTTCCAATCCTTAATGGAGCAAACTATATCACAGATTGGTTGACATCAGAATTTAGAGTGCCATTTAATTAAACTCCCTCCCATCAGCAACAAAACTATAAAACAGTATTGCTTGCTCCTTTGCTTCAGCGCTAGTTTATTTTCCAGAGCAGATCTCAGACCAGCTTCTGATAATCCCATCCTGCAGGCAAAGCTCCCCTTTCTTTCCTTCCCTAAATCCAACCTACAAATACAGGAACTGTGATAATCAGGATTAAAATCCTCGAATCAACAGCAACAAAACCCAAAAATGTGCTAGCTGGTTCTCTGTAAATGCTCAATAAGCATTCAAAACAACTAGTGCAATAATCCTTCCTACTCAATTCCTCACTTGTTTTGTTCATATGCTTTCAGGCATGGTACATCTCTTCTACCAGGAGGCATAAAATAAAGTAGCACCTATTGAACAAGACATCCTTATTCTGTGATCTCTTCAAGCTTAAAGGGATCTTAAGTAGATTGGTACTTTAAGTAGCGAGTCATTACAACATGTGTCATTTCATATGTTACTCATTATTCAACACAACATAATACCATGTGAGTCATTAACCTCTTGGCATTGGTAACCTACTCTCAATGCTAAGCAGTCATGCTTGTTGCTCAGAAACCCCCATGGCTCCATCGGGGAGAGACCTGGCTGGGATTTTAAGGTCCCTTTGGTCTTTTGTTTTGCAGATCAGTGGGGGCCAAAAGCTCTTCCTATAGACTAAAAGAGTTCTTGGCCTTTGGTCTCGAGTCACCTTTCTGAGATGATGCCAGCCAAGTTACGTTGGAGGGGAAAAAACTTTTTAAAGGACATATGCCTCTTAAGCCAGCAAAAGAAGCAAATGTTTAGGTTTCTCAGTTAAATTTTGCATTTCAATGCAAACTCAAACTAATACAAAAATTTACTGAATGCACGGGCAACTGCTACCACTGGGGTGAGATGCTGAAAACTGTGCTATGGTAATATTTGTACTGTGTTACTGTGTAGAAGCTCCAACAAACATGGGGATCCTGCTGCTCTGCATGCCATGAGAAATAAAGCCAGCTACTTCCCTCAAGAGCAGGCAATCAGTGAGAAGGGAGTGAGATGCAAAGGCAAGACCCCAACATGGGCCTCAGTGCAGCAGCAGCACAACAGCCAGAAATAGTCTGGATCTCTCTGCCTCATCCTAACCCCAACTGCAGGTCTCTGCTTTTTTGAAGGCTATCAGAGTAAAAATTAAAGGTCCTGTGGTGGTACAGGAGCTTTTAATTTGATTTAAGAGAAATTCTGTTGCCATAGTCAAAATCCCTCTTCAGAAGAAATTGATCCCACTCCAGAACAGCTTCTCCTGAGCAGGGAAGCCTCCACCTTTGCCTATCCATTCACAGCACTACTGCTATCCACACTGGTTTTGTGAAGTGCTTTCAGAGATACTTAGACCCAAATTCTACCCTGATCTCATTTTTCACATGAAATGAATTTAAAGCATGGTGACCATTCAGCTGTGCCGTTCAAATGATTTTCAACAAATAGTAGAAATCATTAAAAGAATCTTTCTAAGTCATAACAACCTGGGCCCAGTCTTTATTCAGCCACTGGGACCTTAACATGCTGTGTGATCTTTAGTGAGCTAGTAAAAACCTGTAAGAAGTGGTTATTAATGTTATTACTAAGCTTTTAGGCTTTTTTTTTTTTTTCTTAGAGCATCTCTCATTTAAATTAAAGCATTCCTTGCAGCATTTTTCTCCCATTGGCATGATAAAGCATGGCTGTCAACTCTGCCTCCAATGGCACAAACTGGGTAGTAAACCCATGCTTCAATAAAAAAAGGAAAATTATTTTTGAAACTGATTGTAGCTGATTAATTTTTCCTTCATTTTGTTTCTTTCTGGTCCAGACATTCTGTTAAACTCACTGAGATGTGTCATTCCCTTTTTTCCCCTGTGCAACAAAGGCAAAGCTCAAGATCCAGAGGAGAAGAATGGCTACTTTTTGGGGGCTAGAGGGACCCTAAACCCAAGCAGCTCTTATTTCTTTCTTCAGACAGTATTTCAGTCCCCATTGTTCCTCTACTGCTCATGTACTGATTTGCTCCTATACAGCACAAACAATCTGCAAGTACATCCTCCATCTCTATATTCTCTTTTGTTAGAACTGTTCATTTCTACACAGGCATTAGATTATACATTTCCTGTATAATCCTGGCTTGCCGCACTCCATTAACACTCAGGTAACCACCCATTTTCCAGCCAGCCATTAAACACCACCTTTCATAATTGAGATTTAAAGACTCAGGGCATGATAAACGGTTGAAGTTATAACTTTACAGCTGCCTCTATAGAAGTGTGTAAATCTCCAGATTTGGATAGGCAAATCAGTTAATTAGACTTGCATTAAGTCACAAACTTTGCGGGTGCTCTGACAGCAGATGTCCTGAAGTTGAGCTTTAAATAACAAGGGTCAAACCCTCAATCCCACCGGGTAGGAGAGACGGAAACGTCCCACCCGGTGCCCAGAGAGCAGTAGCTCTGACTGCAGCTGCTGTGACTTGCAGACAGCCGCAAGCGCCCCGCGACTGCCGCCCGTTCCAGCTGTGTTTATGCTGGCTTCTTCCTTCAGAGCTTCTACAGTTACACGAACAGCAGTGCAGCTGCAATGAGCAGAGAGACTCCTGACTGGATATGCTCTACCTGCTGCCTGTGGTGGAGACAATCCTTGTTTTACTACCATGCATTTTCTGCTTGCTCAAAGCTCTCAAAGCGGGACCTACAAGTTGTGGGACAGAGCACAGCTTCCCCCCTGTGGCTGAGGAAACTTTACATGGATGATCCCGAGTCCTGCTAGCCAGTAAATGTTCAAAGCTGCTGAGATTTGGAGCTGCAGGCCACCACCCTCTTCAGGGACATGGGGAGTAAGAGGTTAACCTTCAGTCGTGAGGCCCAAGGGCCTGTGCTCCACCCCTGCACGAGTTATCTGCCCCTTGCTGCATTTAAAAATACTGTATGTAATTAACTGTTATCAGGTTGTTAAGCAGTGTGCTGAAGTGTGAACTTATCATTCAATTGTTTCCTTTATTTACAAAGTCCCTGCCATTCTCTGAGGCGGCAGTCTGGGACCGGCTGTTGACTTGCTCAGATGAGGAGAGTTTAGCATACCAGATCCTGGGAGCAGAAGCAGATTCTGGAGAAGTGAGACACAGACGTGAATCAGCAAACACCCCCTCAATATACCCTGCAGAATAGCTGTGCTTGAATGAGACACTTACACCACCACTACCAAATACATCACTGTAAGGTTCCTTTGAGACTTGAACCACAGAGGAAATGCACAGTACAGCTCCAAACCACTTTATGGGCAGGTGGAGTTTTTACTCGTAGACATGGTACTAGCTTTAATGCCTACAAATATACACAAGTCATATATTCCATTCACAGATTAAGACAATGTAACTGCTGACTTTCATACACTTCTGGGCTCAGTTCTTCCCTTTTTCATTTGCAGGAGTTTGTTTCTTTAAGGAAATCTGGAAGTCAGAGGTCATCATGTTAGACCATGGCTGGAGATGGGTGGACATGACAACAGGACAAGATGCCACATCCACCACTGTCTTCTCTGCCTCCCTCAGCAAGGCTAGGTTTGGATTCCTGGAGCCCATGGCACACACCATGTTTTTTACCACTATCTCCTCCTGGCCTGGCTACTGGCTACTGGCCTGGCTACTTTCTTCTTTGCTTTCTTCCCCAGCAGCACCAGCCCTGGCAATGCCAGTAAGCAGTCCAAGATGAATAAGACATCATCAGATTTATGTGATTTTCTTCCATGCCTTCCTGGTCTGGGGCAGCACCATGCACCCAGAAGGACTTACCAGAAGTCTTTGGAAACCGGTGCAATCGTCAATATTCCAGATCCATGTGCAACCCCTCTAACACTTGTAACAAACAAGATATGTAGCTTCTAGACAAATTTCTTCTGTGCCATCTGCACACTGTGCTGCACGACAGATGACGAGATAAGATTTGCAACAGCAAAGTCCTTAAAGCACAACAAGCATTTAGAGAGAGCAAGTACAGCCTGTTGCAACAGTTCGATCAGCTTAGTCATGTATCTAGAACAGAAGACATCGGGATCCTGAAGCTGAAAGCGGAACACACAGCAGAAGATGGAAAAAAATGCTTTAAAGACAAATCAAACCACTGCATCCTTGGCAAAGCAATGCCAACAGCTGGGAATTAGTGATACCTTGCAGAGGTGACAGCACAGGAGTTGGAACACAGGGGCAAGCCAGCACTGAGATAAAGAGAGGCTTTGGACAGCAACACCTGGTATAGGTTTTAGTTTCTTTTGAATGTTTACATACAGTATGTATCAAAGACACTGTACCATGTGCAGTAGAGTCTTATGTGCAAGACATGATACTGTCAGCAGCTTCAGCTGACATTACAATCAACAGCACCATAATCAGAGAGGCATCCCTACTCCACCCAGGAAGGCTACTATGGTGAGAAAAAGAGAAGCAATAGTGCTTCCTGATATGAACCTGGTAAGAACCTGGCTAAGATTCCAGACAGCATGTCTCAATTTGGCTGGGGGAAAACTTTTTAAATAAAACCACCCTCTTAACTTGAAACAATCTTTTACATAATGAATCAATCAATTATCTTTGCTCTAGTATGTTCAAATCAAGGGAATCATAATTGAAAATAACAACCAATTTATATAGCTCATTTAAAGCCACAGTAAGCTCAGCTGCTGATTCACTAATGAACAATAAAGGTCACTACTATAATATCACTCAAAGTATTTTCAGATTGTGTGATGTGATAGACTTGAAGTGGTATGTTCATAAAAAAACATCAAGATACTTTGCAGGGGGAAGTAAAGATGGAAAGAGATCTGTGCTCTGCACAGATACCAGACTGAGAAGAGGGAATAACTGATGCAATGAGGAACTTCATGCCCCAGTCTCATCCGGCCTCAGCCAAAGCCTCTGGATGTCAATGGAAGCATTTCAATGATCATTGGATTAGGCTCTTGTATAGGAGAATGGTATCTGAAAGGGGAGGAGAGGGCAGGGAGAGAATGAGACATCTGTATCCTGGAATGAAGTCAGGAAGTTAAGGCCTGACAGCCTTAGACCTCAATAAATAGCTCGGGTGCTAGATGTGGGTTGCTGAAATGCCTCACTCCACATGGAAACATTCCTTTTCAATTGTGTCTTTCAGGTAGTCAGAAAAAAAGGCTGATGAAAATGCTGTTAATTTATTTTTTACTTTTTGAGGGCCCATGATCTAGAAAAAGGGAAAATATATGCAATTACTAAGAAACAAGACATTTTACCAGATGAACAGCACACCTCTGCTACATGGATGTTACATTTACTTATTTTACATATTAACAGCATGGTAACTGTGCCCTAATCTGCAGCATCACATCCATGACTATTACCAGAACCAGATGTTTCAGAGGAAGTTGCAATTAGTGGACAATTAATAGTTTGCACAGGTCTTACAGCACAAAACAACCTCTCCTTTCCTCCTCAGATGCTAACTCAAACCAAAGCAACTATTAGTCTAAGTCCAGGTGCAGGAAGGTGCAGGTTTCAGAAGCACAAAACACTTGATGGCACTTGTGTACTTGCAAATGTTGATACACCCCCCCCAAATATGGTAATATTTAACCTTGACAGGCGTACTAGTTGAAACCCAGAGGCATAAAGCACAATACAGAAGAGAAAGCCTGTGGAGAGTTGAGAATGATGTCTTTTCCAAATCTCAATGTCAAATCTTTAATGCTGACTTGGGTTCCTCTTAAAAAAAAGATATGTGCAACTCAACTTCCAGTAAAATAGGATTTTCTTTAAAAGAACTTTACAATATTTCAAAGGCCCCTCTTTTTAATGATCCAAAAGTAAAAGGAAGAAACTTCATATTGTATTAAGCAGCTACAATATAAACCATTAGTCAAGAACATCACTACAGTTTTTAAGTCAGAAAAGCACAAAGCAGCAATACCATTCTGAGGATGCAAAATTGTCTCTGTATACTCAAATCCCTTGAAAAACTTACAAAACTCGTGGCATAACCTAGTACAACTGAAAATGTCTAAGGAGGAAAAGACAAGGGTTAAAGGTTCTGTATTGATTTTTTCCCTTACATTGCGATTAAAGTGATCTCAGCTGGGACCCAGAATTACAGATGTAATTATAATTTCAGTTTATATTTTTAGACTGTGTACAAAGAAGTGTAATAATGGACAGCTGAAAATTTTCCATTGTCCATTAAAACCAAAATGTTTCTGATGAAATCTCTGTAAAACCAAGTACCACGACAGTAATCTCTCAATAATAGAGCTTGCTTCAGATGTTTGGTGACAAGAGAGAAGGGAGAGCTGTTACCCCTTCATACAAAGAAATCAAACCAAAATGACACTAAGGTTGTTATTCCCCCCAATAAGACTAAAGAGATTCCAGGTTAAGACTACTAACAAGTCTTTTCAAAGAAAAAGTCAGATTATTCTTTAAATAACTTTTCTTCACACTATTTACAAGGTATTTAGCGAAAAGCATTGCATTAAGCAGGCATTATTTACACCACATAAAGTGCAGAGAGTGAAAAAAAAGAAATTTGTCCAAATACTACTGCCTGTCTGCCACCCGTCCTCCATGCTTTACAATGCCCGTTTAAGCCCATGTTTCCTGGAGGCCTCTGATAGCTGAGCAAATGACTAATATTGAAAAGCTAAATTCAAGGTAAAGCAGGTGCTTAAGTGCTCTGATGGATCTGGGCCTAAAAAATCAAGTGTAAACCCCAACTCAATTTCAACTGACTAATTGAATTTGCCCTTTTTTTTTTTTTTTAAATTCCCTTTCGTTGCAAACTGATCTGCTCTGTGCTTTCTGCCATCCAGCACGGTGCAGTCAGTGCCGCAGCACAGCCTGCACCGCCGAGCTGCTCCCGCTGGCCATTCCAGAGGGGGCTGCAGCATGGCATGTGGTAAAGGCATCCGTACAGAAAATGCTCAAAACCAGCACTGGTATGTTCAGGCAGCCTAAATTCAGCCTAATTCCCTAGTCAGTGAGAAACCCAGATGCCTTCAGAGACTCCTACAAAGCTAATTAGAAGACTACCAGAAGTCTATGCACAGAGAAGTCGCATGGGTTTTCTGAGCACGGCTGCTGGGATCCTCAAAGCTTTTAACTGAGTCTGGAAATCTTTAATTGCTGAATGTATAGTTGTAAAATGTGTTTGCTGTTTGAGGATCTTTAGAGGAAGGATTGTTAGCATCCTTTTTCTACTTGTTTTCTCCCGGCTATTGTGTTGGGTGGTTGAGTTCCATTCAAGAGCGTATCACTATTACCTCCTTCAAAAAGCAAAACAAAGGGAAAAACTGTGACCATACCATGCTGCTAAAAAACCACACTCTTTCCATACTGAAGACATCTCAGTTCTCAGTAAACAAACATCCCTTTTCCTTAAAGCACAGTATCTCAAACTGAACCAAAATTCATAGCAAAAATGCTAAATGAAGGACCATAACCTGCAGATATGTGGGTATATACAACAATTCACTAGCACCTAGATCCAAGCAAAAAGCCATTCAAATGGATTTTCAACTGTGAAATCCTGCTGATATTGGTTTTGCTTGCCAGATTTTGCCATGATCTACAACAGACTGCTCTCAAAGTATCTCCCTTCACCTGTAAAACGATTTTTCTTTAAATGAAGAAAAGTGCCAGCTACTCAATATCCAAGGACCCGCGCTGGCTTGGGGTTTTGCTTGATAACCTGGGCTGGGTTTTGTTCACACATTTCCTGCCCTCTGGATGGAACTCTGGCTGCCAATTTCCAAAGCACTGTTTCAGACTATCTAGTGCACAGATCCAATCTCCTTGCTGAATTACATCTGAGGTGGAACAAAAATGGCAGATAATTCGCTTTCTATTAAAGTTAACACTCTCCTCCACTTGCTTCCCACGTATATTATACAGTGGACGTGTTTGCATGTTCTGCTCTATTTTTTCAGCTGTTACAAGCACATAAGCTATCAATTACTCTCTGTGCAGAGAGAAGATGGTGATTTGAGGAACAGCTTCCAGTTTACATAACTCCTCACCTCATCACTGCTCAAACTTTTAAATGAATGCTTTTGGGCAAGAGGCCTGAAGCAGAGAGATTCTTTAGGTGCTCTCCCCCCTGCCTTTTCCCCCCTCATTGTATGGTTAATCAGAGCAGCATAACTCTTTAAAACTAATATTTATTCAAACAGCTGTAGGATCCCATCTGCTCATGCAGAACAGAGCACAGAATCAGTGGAGGCCACAGCAACACCAGGCAGAAGATATGAGTTCTGTCAATATCTCTATAGCCAGCCTAAGTAACATTTGGCAGACAAAATTTTTGAGTACAGCAAAGACACTACCATCACCATAAAGATGCGGTTAAGTTTTTGACATATGCATTGTGGTATTAATATATTTCCAAAATAAAGCTTGCTGAAAGTCTGACTAATGGTCTATGTGCTATTTAACACCAACCACACGCCTACAAAGTTTTTCTGGCGCGTTTCTGGCATATCCACGACATCTTTACCTCTGGTAATGATGCTCAATAGCTTATGTAGATTTTCCCAAATAAGCATCAACAAAAGAACAGTGTCACTGTGCATCTTATGCTTTGTTTATGCCATATTTGAGAGAACTGTTCTAGTAGAAAATTTTGCACAGGTGCTAAATGACAAAGTGCTAATTTACATAACTATTAAATGCTAGAACAATGCAATCTTTTCCAAGCCTGGAGATGAGGGTAAAGATTCTCAAGAAAGCAGGAATTAATCTTTTCTAACAGGGTACTACAGGAGTTTTAGCTCTATGCTTGCTCTTAACAAAGTTACTGGTCCACAACCACTAGTGATCTGAACATTTGCAATTCTTCAACAATTGAATTATGTTATTTTTTAAGGAGTACTTTTACTTCACTTATATTTGTGATAAGATTGGATGGGCTGAAGAACAACTTATCAAGCAGGAAAAGATGTATTCCTTTTACTAGGATCTCCAAAATCTGAAAACTGCTAACGTTGGTGGGCCAAAAAACCAAATAATCTAATCACAGCTTATCAAATTACTACCAGGCTGACCCAGACAGTAAAGAAATCAAAGAATATGCTCTAATGGTGGCTGCATTTCACCCTAAACCAACTGCTGATTGCAATCATTAGGAACACATCCATGGATTGCAGTGGTTCTGGATCAGATTCGTTCTAGCTTCTACAACATTTCTAGTTGTTACTTAAGCTGGATCAACACATCCAAAGCATGACTTTCTAAAGCAACGTAGTTGAAGAGCAACGTAAAAGCCTTTGGTGAATATATGAGCAAAGGAATTTGGACAAAACCTTCTAGAATTCAGACTATTCTCCTGATATATTTAAGACTTCTGTGCAGAGAAATTAAATATGTCACCTTCTTATGAAATGGAAGCAGTTTGGCTGCCAATTGTATGAGTTGTGTTGAAACAGCTGCTCTAGCAACTGTTTTTCCTATTAAATTCTTTAGTGATTCTCTTATTCCCAAATTAGATACCTCTTTCCTTTAATCACCAGTTTATGTAAAAGCTCTTTCCTCACAAGGCAGGGTTTCACCAAGGATAACAAACAACGGCAGGTCTGCTTAACACACTGCCCTTGTGTTTCTCTACCTCTCACATCTCCCCCACCCCGTTCCTCGTTTCTCGGTGGGTGGCACACTGAGTACTCACGACTCTGTCCCCTGCATGTTTGTAAAAGGACACAGGAGTATATTTGAGGTCTTAAGATTTCACAGCCTGTCATTACCTTGCAGCATGCAATTAAGACTGTCCACATACAATTCACTTCCCTACTTCATCATCATAATCTCCTTTCCTCTTTCTAAACGTGTACATAAGAATACCTATAAGAAACTCCTTTTAAGTGGCTTGCTATTAGAAGCCTGAAATTTGCCATCGTGACAGTACAACGTCCTTGTCCTTTTTAACATAATTCCTGTAGGGTGGTGGGGTTTTTTTGGTGTTGTTTTTTTTTCCTAAGCACTCTTTGCAAAGATTGGATGGAGACAAAGGAATTGGCTGAGAACTAATATGGAGAACTAACTGCAATCTGCCTTTGAGCAAAGGGTGCCATTGCAAAGCTGCTGTTTGCTCACAGGAACACAGCTGAGCAGTGACAGAACATACAGGAGGTTCATACACAACACTGAGAGCTGCAGGAAGCTCACTCAAAAATTCCTGATCCAACATCCTCAAAATAATACATATTTACACCTGATACTGTTGGCTTCCTTCATTTCTCCTTTGTTAGCTGTTTTTAAAGCACGTTTGCTGACAGCCATCTTTCAGCCGCACCTCCAGAGATATTTATCAAGGGAAAGCCAAAGCCAAGAACGGGAGTGAAGTTGCCTTACTTTACAATGCACTCTCTCACCTTTGCAGCCTAGAGCCTGTACTTTTTGATCAGTTCTGAATTATAACCCAATATAAGCAGGAACATTTTTATTCCAAATATCCATACCTACATAGCAGCCAGCTAAGCTTCCCAGTCTGGTGGTCTCCTGAGCAATTTCAATATCCATCTCAACAATGCAACGGATGCATTTGCATTTTGGAGCACACATCTTATTCCCCAGGTTTCACTCAGCACATCACTCTGTTGATGCATTCTATGGGATATATCCTTTTGGTTTTTAATTTAATCTTCTTTTTAATTTGCATTCACTTATCTTTTTTCCACAGATCCTTCATCTCAACCTAACCATTTTGTACTGACACTTCTTTCTTTTATTAATATTTTGTTCCCTAACAGTTGTTTTGTTCTTTTACTCACTGGAGGCATAGTTAATACAGCTTTCTCTTCTGAGGCAATGTCTCCATGACTTCATTAAATTTTATAATATTAACTCAAACCCTTTTGTTCAAAGGCAACATTTTCCTCCATCTCCTGTATTTTTAAGCTGAATTTGGTGCACTTAGTTTGAGTGGGAGGTCCTTATGCCTGATTATACACTAAAATTCATACCAGATCCATGTTTTCTGTAAATGTGACACTTGAA
The DNA here is from genome assembly GCF_001604755.1 of Lepidothrix coronata. Classification (NCBI taxonomy): domain Eukaryota; kingdom Metazoa; phylum Chordata; class Aves; order Passeriformes; family Pipridae; genus Lepidothrix; species Lepidothrix coronata. The sequence continues at coordinate 4,449,329 of NW_016690187.1, forward strand.
AGTATTTTTATTTACTCCAGATAGTATGTCCTTGCAAAAGGCCGGCTGTTTAGTTTCAAAATATTAATTGACTTTTAAACTATTCCATATTGCATTAACTGGCTTTTTGCTATGAGGAGTTGACTGACTTATTAGGAAAATTGACAAACCCCATCCCTGTCTGCCTCCTTCTACACTTCCAAAGTATTCTTCTGGGACATCTGGCTTTTAGTGGGTTTTTTTCAAGCTATGTCCCAGTTGTTACAGACATTTTCTTTGGTCAATTTTCTCTAGTTATTCCCATGGAAATTACAGAAGTGGCCTGATGGCTGCAATCCATGATTGATATCACGAACCTTGACCTTTCTGACTTTCTAAAGTATACTTTTTCAGTATTTAGACATACTTTGGCTTGGATAGAGCCATCATGTTCATTTCAAGTAATATTTCTATTTTATTAGAAAGCTGAAGGTATGTTTTACAACCAAATCTCCTTCCTTTTGTATTCACCACAGAGATTTCTGAAACTGTGATCCTGTTTACAAATTTCTTTCCACCTTTCAGTCAAATCTTAGAGACACAAGACTATTTTTTAGAAAGTCTATAGTACATTGACCCTTTTCCTACCTGTTCTGCTTTTAATGCCCGAAACTCTCCTTGTAGAAGGCATAACACAAGTTATTTATAAACTCTGCACATTTTTGGAAAAATGTCTTTTGACACTATATATGAAAAAAAAGCCTTCAGACTTCACATATGACACTGAAGTGATACTAGTACCATGGCACACCGCAGCAGAGGAACTCAAACTGAGATGGAACAGAACAAGTTGCAACAGAGCACTTCCAGCTTTCTGCTGCGTGTACATATCACAGATCTGGTGTCCTGCTATGGATTTGGACTCTGTCCTTCTTGAAATACAATGACTTTCCTGACATTCTTAGATGCTGGGCAGTTTTCAGAGCAATCAGTTTTACTATCTTCCAGAGTTAAGAAAAGTTAGTTAAGCAAATTTTAAACTGTTTGAAAATGGATTTAAGCTAATCTTTTCATGAGCACATCAGCTTGGTTCTCAAGCTTGGGCTCTAGCATGTAAGAATGATCTTTTTTTCTTTGCCTGTATTTCATCTTGGCTGGTTTATTGCAACATATCTTGGAGGTCCTTGAGTAGGACCAGCATTTCCATTAAAATTGATTCTAAATTCACCTGCCAGCACTTAAAACCCAACTAAAACCATACACGTATTTCATTTATAATGAGATCACCACACTGGAAGATACAGACAGACAAGATTTTGCTGCATTTTCAATAAAAGCACAGCTGTCAAGATAAAAATCATATTTAAAAAAATATCCCTGAGTTACTGATACTACTTTAGTTGATTAAAACAGAAGAGAAAGTTAATAATCGAGTATACCGGAGAATGTACCATTTGAATATTACTTATATTTCATATGACTAGGGTGATAAAATTAGGTGGGCCATTCATTTTTTCACCCAACTCAGTTTTAATCCTATTTAAGACTCCAAATTATCAAGTCTTTTTAGTTTTGCAGTTATTTCAGGGGGATATTAAAAAAATATGATTTATGTAAGAAATTTAAAAAGACCACTTACAATTTGTTCTCAAATATTCCTCTGGATGCTCTTATTTTAATCAGTAGGAGAAATGAGGGAGATACAGACTTTGTTCAGCTTCCTGGAATGACAAAATATTTTCCCATGTCCTGCCCTTCACTGGTTTCCACCCCTTTGGAGGAAAATCCTGGGCACTACTAAAAATACCGTGTATTATATTATACATTGAAAGTTAACAGGCTTGCTTTGTAGCTGTGTAACATATGTCCAATAACATGGTTTCACTGACAGAATAAAGCTTGGGTGATTCTCAACAGGGTTGATAAATTATTTCACTACCATTAAAGTTTTCGCACCTCTCCTTCCCCCTTTATGAAAATACATCGCAGACGCTCTTTTTAACCAGGTGAACAACTCTCCAATTTTAACAGTATTAAAAGGTAGCAATGGCATTCACTGCAGTCTGCATCAGCATTGTCACCTTCTACCTGCCATAAAGCACAGTTTTGTGCTAAAAAAAAAAAAAAAGGCAAATTCAGTAGAGCCACATAATGAAATCAACTGAAGAGAGGAACAGTGAAAAACAGAGAGGCAGGCTGTTACTAAGAAGTGTCCAAGCACCAAGAAGGTCTCTGGCAGATAACTTGGTAGGACAGCAGCTGTACTGTGGGACAGAGCAACACTGTCACTGAGAACCCCTGTGCCACTGCATGGCATTTGTCAGGGCAGACGGGTCAACATCAGAACCAACCAGGACATCACATCCTCCAGCTGATGGCTACAACCCTGACTGCAATGCTGGGTCAATGCTGTGCAACAAACTCTTGGACACCAAGGAGGAATATGTAGATGAAGTATACAAAATAAGAACGGGGTCAGGTTTTTTGCAACATGGGATGGAATAAGTTAAATCAAAGTGATTCAAAGCAAAAAAAATTAATTGTGATTTAAACCAACAGGCAAGGAATTTTGATTTAAATAATTGATTTTAAACCTTGCCTTTTCATCTGTGGTCCTTGGCTAGTCAATTCCCAGAGGCTGGGAATGCTCTGACAAGTTGATTTACAGCTAATTATAGTCTGCACTAAAATTGTGATTTCTTTTTTGTTAACCAGGAGAATATACCATATACATATTTAAGTAATGTCAGTATATTAATTTCAGATTCTGCTAGACAATGATGAATGATGAGCCTTATTTAACAGACAATTAACTTTTTCTCGTGATTTGTGTCAAGTCACTTTCTGATGATGTTTTTGGGATTCAATTAAATTACAGAAATACTGCATTTTGAAATACAGTTGGTTAGTAAAACAAAGGCAAGAACACTCCAGTGCAAGAAGAAGCTAATGAAACCTGCTAAGTAATCCAGTCCTTATACTTGAGGAACCTTATCTCTTCATGACATGGCTATTACTAAAACTTTGCTTTTGATCCAAAGAGCTGGAAATGTTTTTGACTTAACTCTAGAGGCTACCTCATAAATTGACTGCAAGGGTACTCCAGCCCCTTGAGTCAATGCTGTTTTTTCATGCTCTATAGTGTGTTCAGTCTATTTAATTTATTGAAAGGGAGGTTAAAAATACTCAAGGGGAGGCATTTTGGAGGCTTGGCTCCTAAAATCTAGCAGAAAAAATATTTACCATAGTATCTAGAAACTGAAATGGGGTAATGTCAGACTTCAAGAAAAAAAAAAGGCATAATCTCTTTAAACAGTAAAATAATTAACCTCTGAAGAATGTAATTAATTCTCCACAATGTGACATGTTAATTCCAGGTTCAATTATTTTGTAAATACATTTATAAAAGTAATGCAATGGATCAAAATTGAAATTTAGTTTAATGCAGAAACGCAGAAGGTCTTGGAGGGCTCAGGCAAGGTGATCAAAACTGTCCTTTCTGTATCATACCTAGAAATGGAGAGTGTGCTGCTTTTAGCTACTGCCTTAAGAAGTGCAAGTTACATGGTCAATCTCAATAGAAGCTTCCAGCATGGCAAGACTACCCGATGCCACTGTATGGCAAGGCTGGTTCCTTAATACACTTCCAAGTTTCCCAGTTTCATGATTGTGAGCCAATTACCAGTTTGCTCAGCAGTCTCCTCCCAGCCACAGCAATACAGCTGAACCCATCTACACAGCCTGAACTCATTTTTCCATGCTAGCAGTTCTTTTCTAATGCTCTTACAGCCTTTCTGTTCCCACCCCTTTTCTTGACAAAAATGCATTTTTCAGTTATATGAGGATTCCAGAGAAAGCCTGAAGTGCTAGTTTTCCGTTGGAATCAGCATTTCTTACTGGGAAGATGGCTGAGCTTTCTAATCCACACTCATCACAGTCATCAGTGTGCCGTCTCAGTGTCTGTCAGTCTGCTTTTGGTGACGGCCAGCTTTTTCATCAACGCAGAAAAGAACATGTCCTTGAACATGAGATTTCTCCAAACAAGGCTGCCATTAGCAAGACTGTGATTTACATTAAGACAGACTTCCATAAAAGCAAGCTCAAAAATAAAACTATGAACAAATAGAGCAGCTTCAGCTTCCTATCTGTTCCGCAGCTCCATCAGGAAAATATGCTAGGTTACACCAAGAAAATAGACATTAAAGACAGTTTAAAAGATATAACTGTTTTTCTGGCTCCCACAGCCTTGCCCTGCTCTTCTTCCCAAAAGAAATGGTATACCTAAAAGGTATAAGAATCAAGCCATTCTCCTCCTAAGCAGGAGGATTTACCATTGCTTAATACTACTACTGAGCACTACTTAGCCGTAGCCTCAGGGCAACATGTAAGCATTGAGTGCAAAGAACTGTATCTCTCTTGCAAAGCCTTCCATTCTGCCTTTCCCACTTTGCTGCCTTTCGGCAGACAGAACAGCACAATGCAGTGAGAGATGAAGACCTGCCACTCTCCTGCCACAGCCACTTATCATCTAATTCAGCTGTTTGCCTCTGTAGACATTTCCAGAGCAAGTCTACAGGATGGCATTATTTTACCTAGAAACTTAACTACGCACCTCAGCTTGCCACTCCTTAGGCCAGTCACATACAAAGCTTTTCTCCAAAGGCTGCTGCCTTCTGTTTTGAGCCGTTAATTAAAAATGTAACCTTACACAGGAACAGATCCTCCACTCAAAGGCAAAAAGGTCATCACTAAGTTCAGGGAGACCAAGACACTGAATTTGCTGTGGCAACTACTGAAAAGGCAAACACATTTGACAGCTGAATTCCTCAAATACAGTTAATACAGATTTATATCACCTGAACTGGGCCCATAATATATAGACTTAAATTAGCAGCTTCCGAGAAAATCAGAAAAATTCACCAAGAAAAAAATGAAAAAGGCAAAGACACAATGATGTTTCAAAGCTTAGCTTAGCTTTCTACAACCCAGCAGCAGATGCTGCTGGCAATCTGACTTCTCCTTCATGCAGGATGCATGCCTTTGCAAAGGAACGGGACAGTGCCTTAGGGGCACCAAATATTCATAAAGATATCTGGCAGATGAATATTCTTCCTTCTTGCCCCGTGGGGAGGAAAACCAAAGCTCTCTTACTCAATTTGTCTGTGCCCACACACACTGGCATGAGTCCTGCTGGCTTTCAGGTGAGCAGAACAGTTTCACTGTGTAGGTCTCAGCTACTGACATAGCACAGATCCCCTCCTCCCTCCTCATCCTGTGCAACTGGATGCAGTCCAAGTGCTTTCCTTGTGTGTTCCACACCAGAGCAACAGGCAAAGGTCATATCCTCCTGGATTCAACACAATATTGCAATAAGAATTTGTTTCCCAGCATCTACAACCCTCATCTGAAGCCTTTTTTGAGTATCTCTTATTAAACTGGGCTTAAATGGCTAAGTATGCAGACAATTATATACCAAATGAGGCTTGGTGGTTTCACCACAGTGACAACAGGAAAAAACAAGGAGTGGAATAAACCCAAAGGCAGGAAACCATGAACTAATACTAAAATGCTGGGGAGAAGAAAGCTACTCTTTTGAGGAAATACTACCTCTGTATTTCTTTCTACATTCCCATTTCTTTCTCTTAATTTTTTTTTATAATGCTACCCATTACAGTAGTTTTCATGGATCCTTCACTGAGAAGAGGATGGCAAATGGGTAGCTTTTACCTGGATTCCTCTACACTCCTGGGCAGTCAGCCATGAGAACAAAAGAAATCACTCATTTCCATTAGTGGTTGGCAATGAGACTGCATCCCCTTCTTCTGGATTTAGACTTCACTGTAGCAATCTACTCATTTGTGACTGCCAAGGCTTAATTACTGCAGTAACATGAAACTGCAAAACTTACAAAACCTAAATATAAAAAGCAGCAGCTGATTGCTGGACTGCAGGCACACCCAAGGGTGTGATGTCCCAAAGCTCTGTTCCTGCCAGAGTGGAAATCCTCTGGAGACGTGGCAATGGCGTGGCCTGTGTGCAGCAGTGCGAGTGTTTGGGTCAGGAAGCACACACAACCCTGCTGAAGTGCAGGTCTTCTCACTCTCCAGCATAATCTCCTTAGGCACTGAGAGAAAAGACACTCTTCAGGCTGATCTTCAAAAGCTTAGTGAATATTTGGATGACTTCCTAAACGGGGAGTCCCAGCCAGCTAAATACTCAAACCTGTCACAAGAGCTGGAGAGTTGAGTTTCTAGCAAGTTAAATGGAAGTTTGGGGAAGAACACTGTGAAATTCATGATCTGATTCAGACAAATCTACTTTAAAAAAACCCAACAAAACCAACCAAACAAAACCCACAAAAACACAGGTTGTAGAGACAAGCAGTACACACACCTAGGGAACACGCTGAGGATGCAGCAGTTTGGAAAGGAACAGTATAGAAGGAATACTGAGAACACTTGTTACATAAAGCAAGGGTGTGTCTACCTCTGCACTGCTGTGCTCACTTCTGGTCATCCTCACTTGAAGGAATATTGGTGAAATAAAAACAATTTTGGGTGACGGAAGTTACTTCACTGGAAAATTTCCATTTTATAATGCTTGAAAAAAACACGGTTGATTTTCTTAAAAGGAAAATGAATAAAAGAAGACATGATACACAAATACGAAAATTGCTATTGAGAGTTACATTGGGCACCAATTACTAATTTAGTTTTGAAATCCACAAGGAAGTACTCAACAAAATTGAAGTTTAAAATAAATAAAAAAGAGCATGTGTATTTAAACTACACCTAACTAACATGCAAAAATCACTCCTAAAAACATGACAGGAAACAGGAGTGCTGAAAAACACAAAAAAGATGTCTATTTACCCAGAAAAGTAAGAATATCCATAGTTAGACAGAAAATACATACAAGACACACTGCTATTAGAAAAGCCAGTTACTGCACAGGACGAATCTCCAGAAAAATGGCTGACACAAATATAATTTGAAGGCAGTAACTAAACTTCAGACACACCTCTCATGACACCTTTGAATGGAAATAGCTCAGTGGAAAAAGAAAAACCAGCAAAAAGAAACAATTCTCTGATTTCCTAAATACCAACAGTACTTCACAACAAAGAATCTCTTCTTACTTGTAAATAGCTATTTTTGCTGTGCTTTTACAAATTATTCTGCTTGTAGGTCCAGGAAGTGGACTGGTCAACCTCTCTGAGGACTTGCCCAGCCCTCTAATTCTAAAGGTGGGTTATTATTCTATTTTTGTTTTTCTCTCACTGCTTCCCACTATCTCTTCTAGTATCCTCTCACTCCCCTTTCTGGCTTGCTTTATCTTACACTCCACTATTAGAACTCCCATAGAAATGGGACTGAAATCTCTGAAATGCTTCCTTTTTGTTATGCCCCACTGGTTTCAGACTAGAATTGCTCTTCATTGAGTTGATAAGGATTAAAAATTAAAAAAAGCCCTCAGAGAATTTACTTGCATTTCCACAGTGTTCAGTTAAAGCACAGAGATGCTCTACTGGAATAGGACTGCTTGTCAGACAGCCCTTGCAGCAGCAGTGGGACTTCAGGAGCTGTGGCTGCTGTAGTGGAGGCTTTCCACAGCAGCACTCTGTCAATGCCAGCTAGAATTATATCACTACAAACTCAGTCATTTATGCCCTGCTACGACCTGTTATAACTCTTGCAGAGCTGGCTCCCTCAATGTCATGTTCTCTACCTGTGGATCATGACTCTTGCTGACATGTTCAATGAGAGACCTTTCTTTAAAAATTCAAAAGTTCAAATTAATAGTACAGTTATAAAGATGATACTAAATCAGCAGCAGAAGGTGACAAGACAAAACTACAAAATAATCTCTCATGTTAGAGCCAGACATCAGGTGTGGGCTGCTTTCCCTACCCATCAGAAGGAAGGTGAATCAGAGAGCGTGTATGAGGCTTGGTGTTGTACCTGGGTAAAGATGCATACTGCCTTTCCATCCCCTCGAAGTGAAGATTGTATGAGCTCCCATCTGGACCTTTTCCAGGCACCTGTGGAGAGGAGAGTAATTAGAGATGAAGATCAATTATGCAGCCCAGCTACTAACAATGCATCTCAAAACGATAAGCAGAGAACACATGATGCTGCGACATGCCAAAATCAACAAAAGAAAGGAAGGGGCTCAAAGAAGCTCCAAATCCCATACATAATCTTATCACTGCTAACAAGAAAGGCTTCTGTATCAAAGTGTTTAGAACAGGTACAATTTTCAGAGCCTTTCCCTCGTCTGCCTGCTAGCTGGGATACTCTTCTTCCCTGGCTGGCCTTCCTCCTAGAATTCAGTAACATGAGGACATAATCTAATTAAGCACACCCTTTCTGATTACAGTGGCATAACTACCTGAATTAAAGCTAACATCTTAGTCCCAAGTTTGCTTTTTTCCCCTCCACTTGCATGTTTTGCTTAACTATAGAATATGATATAAACGGGCTTTCTTTCATTCTTAACGAGAATCCAGAAACTTTCCCTAATGCCACTGCAAAGCCAAGTATCCAGCTGGGAGTTAAGTGCACCTATGATCATCTGGTGCCATTTCAGAAGTGAAGCATTAGTGCACTCAGTCAAATGCCAGCTCGCTACTTGGTTTGTTTTCAAGATGGCAACTGAAGTTGGCTGGGGAGCACAATTCTATCAGGAAGGCTCCATCGGGTACCAAACGGTGAACTTCGATGCTTTTAGCACACAGGAGCTCTCCCAATTTCACTCACTCAATGCCTGCTGATGGCCCAAAGTGTTAAGAGCCTTGTTAAAATGGAGCTATTAGTCTTTTCCTCCATAAATGGAGTAGGCTCTGACTGCCTTCAGTGTTTCCTACATTAGTATGTATTCCTATTCCGGTGCTGCTAGAATCAGCAGTTTTATAAAGCAATATACTAAGAGGCCATTTAAAATCTCCTTTCCCTTTTACAGATTAATAGCAGAAAGGAAGATTTAATGCCTTTTCAAACATTTTTAACAATTCATTAAAAAGAAAGTAATAAATCACACCAAGCTTTCGGCAAATGCCTGATTAAAAAAAAAAAGAGAAAACAAAAATTAACATGTTTTTTGCATTCTACAGGTTAGAGTACATTTTTGTCAGCCCTGTAATTTATGCACAATACACCATTCTCACTGAAGCGATGTATAAGCCTCTACAATGAGAAAGGTTGTGCGTTCAGGTGTCGGAAGTCCTATCTACCTTTACAAAGCATTTCTGTGTACATTACATAAGCCAAGTCCAATGCAAAGAGAGGCAGCATCCTTTGGAGCTACTAGGCATTACCTTAGGAATTATTGCAGACAAATACTGTTATGCACCTTGCCACTCCTCAAACAGCCAAGATATTCGTAAGTGAAAAAAAATTATTTAGTACAGGTCTCTTGCTAGCTCTCCTTTCTCTGACTCAAAACAGAAAGGAGTCCTTATGGAACTGTTGGCCCCAAGAATAACCACCTCTGATTTGAAATGACCCATGCTTAGCAGTGCCTGACTTTGGATGAACAAAAAATAACAATAATTGCCCTACATTTCAAAAAGAGGGCAGTAGGCTAAAGGGATAATGCATTCATTTTTTGCCACCAGAAAAAGTGACATGTATAGAGACTTTATAAAGACAGAGTCACTTAGGTGAAGAGTCGCAGCCACTTTGGCTGTTCTTACACTGCTAATTTCATTAGGTTCATAAGTTCCATTAATTTCTCAGGTATGCTGGTCAGGGAAGAGCCTCCAGATTTCTGCTGTTTTACAAAGAAGATTGAAGGGAGAAAAACCAAGTGTATGATCTGGTTCACTCAGCATAAAAGCCACGCAGTATATGGTCTAACTGCGGCTATAGATCGGTTATTAATTATGCGCAACGGCAAGATATTTATGAGCTGAAAGATGCGTCTTGTAGCTGTGCATTCACAACCCCATGTGAGTTTTTTGCAATCTCACACCTAACAGGAGTAACAGCAGCCAGGCAACATGAAAAAACACAAATGGATTTGGAACCGTGCCAGCATTGAGCAGCAATCCCCAAACTTATACCGGTCACCAAAAGTATAAAATATTTACATCACAAGGCCTTTTTGCAGCAGGAAAACTCCCCTTTTTTGATGGTTTCCTACAGACAAATAGAAGGCAATACCCCCTGCCAGGTCTGTTTGTATATATGATTTGAGAGACAGTTACCATAGAAACACCCTGGTGGTGGATACACAATTTTGCTAATTTGGATCCATTGAGCGGCTGAGTCTCCACACCCTATATAAAACCCCCAATGCACTGGAAAAGCATGCTCTGGCTCTGCACAGCTAATTAAAGGCTCAGCCACTTCTTCTTCTTTCCCTTCTCCATCTGTGCGTGCGACAGTGAAAACCTATCATCTCTCAGCCCGGAGTGCCAAAATGGTGCCTGGAATAAAATACTACCCCTATGAATGGAGAAATTATGAAAATAGAAACACCTCCTTCGTAGAAGTTATTTATGTTTCAGAGAGAGTCAAAGCAAAGGGTTCCTTTGCTGCCTTCTACAACAAAATAAGCTAAAAATTGTCACAAAAGGTACTAATAAGCAAGATCAAAATACTCCAGCTTCTCCTCCTTTCCTGAACCAGGACATATGTTGGCCCTCCAGCCAGGTGTGGAGGTTTTAACCGCATAGTTAATCACCACAACATATTTAGGCAAGCAAACAGCAACCTTATTAAAAAAGGATTAAAACCTGGAAGTCCAAATGAATGGTGACCATGAGATGGCCAGCAAGGCGTGGGAGCTGACAGAAGGTGCAGTACTTAGCTGAGTCCCTATCAGAGGCAACTGGAAGAGGTTTTGAGCTCAACATCTCAATCAGTAGAGAGAACCCAACAGCAGATGAAACACACATTTCACAAAGATATGGTAATGCACAACAGATAAAATGATCCAAAACATGCTCCTGTATTTTTAGGGTTTAAATAAACAACATCAACTTAAATAAGTGCCATCATTATGAACAGTTCATCTCTTAAGAGCGGCCTCAACTAACAAGCGAAACATGAATATGCAAAAATAATGGGACAGTGATAAACACAGAAACAGCCATCATCCTACCAGTGCAATTAAAAAAGCAGCACACTCAAATTGAGGAAAGGAAAACAACAAACAACTCATGAAACTTAACTGTTGCAAAGTATTGGTATGGCCAAGCCCTCTGTGGAATGTAAAATTAATAAACTGGATAGACATACGAATCAAAATAACTAACATCCGCTTAGCAGAAGACAGTAAAGCCTTTGACAAGTTGAAGAGAAGTAAAGCCTCGAAGAGCCTGCCATTCCCTGAATGGGAGACTAGGCAGAAACCTCTGTACCAGCAGGTTATTCTCCTAATTGTCTCTTTGGGAATCCCAGTGAATTCTCTGAAGCACACAGCAGTGGCCACACTTGGAGACAAGGTACCAGATAAACTGTCAAGTTATCACATCCATATAAGTCAGTGCCTTCATGGTCAGGATTTTCTGTGTTCCAGAAAGCCGTTCTTTCTACATGGATAGTAACATTTTTGTTGTTCAAGTCACTTTTTAAAAAAAACCAGTAATTTCCACTAGCAAACAATATTTCTGTGATAGAAAGGTGCCACTTCAGAAAAAAGGACCTATGACAGCTCAGCATCCTTAATTAAACCCCTGCCAGTTCTCAGCAGTAGAACTAGGCCAGGGGAAGTGCAGACTAAAGGGCAGTGTGGGCACTATGGACCCCTCTCCTCTCTCCAAGTCCACAGCCTTCAGCAGGTGACCAACCTGAAAGGCCAAAAGGCAGAGAAGAATGAGTGCAGGCTGGGGCTCTCTCCACTTCCTTAGACAAATGGAATCCATATTTTTATTAAAACAGAAAACTGTAGGAAGATTATTAGTTTCATATTTCACATGCAAATCCAAAACAGACAGAAAGGGAAGGCAACTGTAAAAAAAAAAAAAAAAGATAACACAAAAGCAGTGCAGGTGTCAGTGCAAGCTATGTCCCTGGCAAAAAGAGTAACTGCAGAGCACTTTAAGGAATTTTTAACACGTGGAAGTGATAAGCTAGCACAGAGTATCTCTAACCTGCTAATTCTTTCTAGAAGAAGGTCCCATGAAAATAATAAAAAGAGGTGATATGAACCCGCACCGGTAGATCAAGCTAGAAACAATTCTCTTAGAGCATTCAAATATCTGCAAATAAATTATAAGGCATGAGTAGAGTATACCTGCAAGCAGGTGTCTTGAGTAAGTCTGGGATTTGCCTACAGGAGAATTCTGGGGCTGCAGAATAACAACTCTTTAAGGGAAGGGAAAGGATTTATTTAATCCTGAAGCTTGTGACTGTCTTGAAAACTGTACAGAAAAGTGTATGAGGCTGTGTTTTCTTCCCAGGAGATACTCCATTTCATTCCCCCTCACCTGTCTTACACTGCCTTCCTCCTACACCATTTGTTAAAGGCTACATTACTAGCTGCTAGCAGGAAAGCTTCCCTTGCCCCTTTCTTAGGGATGAAGGCGTTAGAGGTTGGACAGCTGTTGTGGTACGAAAAATAACAACTATAGCAATGTTTTCTGAAACTTAAGCTTCATGAAACTAGAATTGACTTTTTCTTGTGCATCCAGACACAGCTCAAGGTGAGGGTTCCCACACTGCAAACAGAAATCAGCAACAACTGCTTGCCCCTACCAGCGGAATTCAGCAGGACTGTCTTTTCGCCTGGGGCCCTACCTCTTCTTACATCCCACCTGACTCCCTGCTCCAGGTCTGTCCTGAGTGAAGCTGGCACACTGAAGACACAAGACCATGGGTACTGCTCATAAGGAAAACAATGCAGAGCCATTTTCAGAGTGGCTCTCTCAGAAAGTTGCAGTTACTGTTCTCTCTCCTTCAGGTATCTAGAGCTGCATATAGTAAACTTCATCACCTTTGCCGAGATTAATTTGTTAAAAAAATTGTTTTAAAGCTTCTTAACTAGCTATAGAGAAAACATAGCTCAGAGGCAGAAGTTTCCCACTGTTAAAAACCAGAATAATACACAGTGAGCATTGCATTCAGGTTTATTAATTTTTCACATATATGCTAAATATCTCCGCCCTTTTACTTTTTTTTTAACCCTTTGTTTTCCCCACTTCTGAACTACAAGGCTCCTGCAAACATTTCAATTATCCTGAAGATCAGAAAGAAAATTAGAACTGTGTGCTGCCCACTAAATAAGTAGCAATAGTATAACTTTATCAAGGCTGATATGATTTTAACTACCCATTTGTGAATCCACAGCAAAACACTGCTAACTCCACTGGAGTCATACCTGACTTATTTAAAATTATGGGAGATCAGGAAAAGCTTATGAAGATAGGAGTCATGGGACTCCTAACTTTTTCACTTATTCACTGTGTATGCTCAGAAAAGTCACTTGAGCTTGTGCATTGTGGTTTTCTATCCATAAAAAATGGCACGATACTAACATTGTATTTTATGTCTGACATGCACTGTAAGACAGGAGCCACCCCAGGAAGGCTGCAGAGTGAGGCTTGTGCTCTGCCATCACCCAAGTGCTTTGAAAATGCCACCCAGTTCTGCTTTTTGCCTGAAAGTCTGTGTATAAACACGACACACAGAACTGCTGCATTGCTTAGTACATTTTTCAATAGTCTTGTGATCATCTGTTAAAGGACTTGATTCAGATGCTGGTTTGACCTCTGTTCTCAAAGCTCTTCTTTTGTCTGTGAGCGTTTCTAATCACATGGGTTGAGATTCAGCATGCCAAAAAGAGCCGTGGTATAACGGAATTTGCCCTTTAACTTTCAGGTCTCCCCTCTGCTGAGACACAGTTGGTTTTTGTTTTCAATTAAGTGAAAACTGAAGAAAAACGGAGAGGTAAAAGTAGATTTGTTCCCCACCCTGGTCTCAATGTTTCATACACAGGTGAAGCATCAACATTCACCGATTTATTTTTTGCATTTCAACAGTCTGCCTGGTTCTGGAAATTTAAGAACACAGTTTGACTGGCTAACACTTTCTTTATCTGTTAAAACAGGTGGGGTGATGTAAGGCAGTCAATTGGATGTTCCATGTGAAATGAAGGAAGTTGATCGAGGGGGTCTTCTTAATTCCTTACTGCTGTGATATCCTCATTATCCCATCCTCAAAGACCTCAAGCATTTCCACAGACGGCATGTTTTCCTCCATGCTTTTTTACGTTTTACATCAAAAGGTAAAAATTAAAAATTCTACCAGTGTCCATGATTCAAAAGAATTTTTCTGATGTTTTCCTTACATACACAAAGAGGGATATATTTTGCTTTCCTGGTTTTGCAATGGAAGTTGAAACAGTGATTTTGCGTTATTATAACACTCATCATTTCTCCCTCTAATTTGGATGGTTTTTAATAAAGCTCCATTGATTCCACTGAAAGAAATCCCTCCTGGCAAAAGCAGAACACACACGCTGATTGCTAAATATGCAGCAATTATCATATTCAGCAGCGCACTTTAATATCTTATTTATAGATGTATCTATCTATAATTTGCTTTAATTAAGTTGCATTGATTTTAATGGCAGGAGCAGTCCTCAAAGAAGAGTCTAATGCTATATGAGCCCATCAGTACTGCTTTACCATTGTTTGGATGTAAGACAGCACCTTTAATATTTCTTTTTGATATTCTTAGTGGTGTTTTTCTTTGCTAAGTGGCTGCAATGGCAAACCAAGATGATGTTCCACAGGAACTCTCAAAGCCACCTCCACCACTGAAGAAAGAGAGCACTTTAAACTTCCCTGTTACAAACTTGTTCATAGGACATTTTCCAAGAATAAGGAAGGAAGCAGTATCTTCCCAGCAGGTCCAGTGACAACTTGTGTTTCTGTTCCTGCTCCATTTTACATATATCTCAGGAGTGTAATTGTTAGAGATTCTCAAATCATGGTCCAATGTCTTCAAGTTTGTTTTGGGTAGTGGGGCAACTAAGTAAAACTTTTTTATTTTCATGTCAACGGAAAATACAGGGTAAATAATTTGGGAAGGTGAATCAGTAGATAGCTACAGTTGCCTGTTCACAGCCCAATCACCAAGTCACAAGTCTTGCAGACTCCCAAAGTTCTGTTTTCTGGGCTCAGTTCCAGGGAATGGTGAGCTTTCTTTTTGTTAAGCACACACTCACTTTAAGCATTTTATACTAATCTGGTTTAGAGATTATTCCAAAGAACACTTGATGCTATTAGAACTGTGACTGAGTTTGTCAAAAAACATCTTGAAGAACAAAAGGAAGGTATTGCTCACTAGGAGAGTCTCACAGCCTTGGTTTCTGCTGGGTGCCACCACATACCTTGGCCCTGATTCAGGAAAGCATGCTAAATACTGATGAGGGGGGTTTGTTTTAATTTCAATAGCATTTGATTCCTCTTGGAGGCATTCCCAAAGCTAACATACACCTGCATCTCTTGGTGGCTTTATCTCTTTTTTGGGTCAAAATACACAGGAAAAACACTTGTATCTTTGTATCCTGAACATGTCTTCACACACCTAAATGCAGCATTCTAGTGGTGATGATTTTGGCATCTCCATCTCTGAAGTAACTCAATAAGAAATTACTGGTTCATATCATTTGAGACTCTGTCTCAGAGACTACCAAGGTAGCTTTATAACATTACTTACGCAGATCTTAATGTCTCATTCACTGTTAGTATTTTTTTAAAAGCGAAAAATAAGTGCTGGCTTTTTAAATCACTGCTTTTTGGAATATATCAGCACTAATTTTATAAGAATCGTTCATATTAAAATGCAAGGGCATGATCTCAAAGGAAAAGCACCAAAGTAGCTATGCAAGTACATTTTCAGTTTCTGGTCACCATTTTTCATTCACTGATTATTGCTTAAGTGTTGATTAATAGCTATGTTCATGCTGCTAGAATGCATTTCCCTTGCATGAGAAAAACATCCTTGTCCAAAGGAAAAAAGAGAGAGTAATCAAACCATCCTTCCTCTTCTCCAGAAGAAACACAGACACACACTCCAGAGTGTTTTGCTGGTGAGTAGGTTTGAAAATTTTCACTTAGAAAATCAGCTGTATGCAATCAGAACACTAGTTGGTTGGTCAGATTGCAAGGCAATTAAATGCTTCCCCTTCTGACTGTCTCTCTATACACCTATATACACTCATGTGCACACTTAGAGTCACTGTGCCTTCTCCCTGTGCAGTGAACATCAGGAACACTGAAAACAGCAGTGTTCCATGCTGGAATTAAGCAGGGCTGATTATCTCAGGATTTACTTTTCCTCCTCAGTAATGCCCTACCTCTTGTTCAAGGAGGTGAAACTAATGGTTTAGATTTAGAGGGAGCGGAAAATTCTCTATAAAGGCAATAGACTGAGGGAAATACACACACAGATGGGAAGTTTAAAAGGGAAACAGGCTGTTCCCATAACAGTTTAAAAACATGGCAATTGCCTTAGCATAGTACAAAACAAGCTCTCAGCATTTGCTGTATCTTGCAACATTAAAGAGAGAGAAAACAGCAAAGATGGAGGTGAAGCCAAAACTGCAAATTGTTTTTGCACAGCACCACAAAAATAATACTCTGGTTTCTGAACCCTCGCTTCACGATCCCCCGATCCCTGGTGCTGGAGGACTATGGTTTTCTGTGACCATGCAAAATGAGATCATTTCCTGGCCTGTGTCCGTCTCTGTGGGTGGCTTCTTTCTGCATTAGTCGTATAATATGTTTTGGTTAATTCTATCTCTTAATTGTCTTTAATGAGCACCAGATTTGCGACACCCTCACTTGCAAACCTATTCTCCAAGTAGAGGCAAACAGAAGCACTTGAGTTGAGAGAAAATCTTAAAAGCAGCAAAACAAAAAACCCACAGCACCCATCAGCATTGATTCTTTCCAACTACAAGGAGGCATTTCAATTGCTCTTCCCCTGAACCAGGCCAACGTAATTATTCTATTCCCAGCCACTAAAGAGAATAACTTAACATGTCACATAAATACAACTGTGATGCAATATACGGCATACATACGTGTGACTACATTTCTAAAGCAGGTCTCCTGTAGTTGTTCTACAATACTGTGTATAATTCCTCTCCCCCCATGAAACCATTCCTCTGCCTTAGCCTGTTTGAAAGTAAGCTGCTTCTTGTTCCTCCCAGTCTTGCATTCTTTGCTTCTCTTCTCACTGTAATTAGTTTACAAGACTATTTATCCAGATGATTACTGCTTTTAAATGACAGTCGTCTTTTCTTTTGCTCCAGTTCATTGTTGTGTATCATTTTGTCTTGCTATCTGAATACCCAGTTCTCTAAAGCATTTTCTCATTATGTTATCTCCTGATATAAGGCATTTTGAAATACTTCATGAGAGACACTGTATGAAGTAAATTGAATTGAATTTTCTCTCAAAGTCACTGGCTTTCAGCATCTTTCTCTAGCTAAGTCAGCAGAGTTCTTGGCACCAATGCCAGGGTGTAATGGCCATGCTTTGCAGCCCAGCTATGAGCTTGTGTTCTTTTTAGGGAAAATGAAATGGCAGTGTCAGTACCTGGAAAGCAAACAGGGGACAGATCAATATTTCCATTTATGATGAGGATGGCAAAACGAAAATGCCTGGTGTATTTTTGAGGGTTTTAACGCACACATTGAGATAATGCTATTTTGCTGTGTCTATCTACATCTGGTCTTGGTACTGAATGTGCATGTAGGGGGTAATGTGCACGTGTACGTCAGGGAAGAAAAGAGGGAGGGAAGGGGAAAATAGCAGGGCATGGAACTAAATTGCAAAGCAAGTAGTGGAAATAGACAGTGAAAAGCTTCCTGCAGGCAGGCAGCTTCACAGGGGAGAGTGAGCCTTTCATTGTCTATAAAATCATGCCTTGCTGGAGGTCCTGAAGAGTAGAAGGGGTAGCACCTAGAGGCAGTAAATCTCTCACTGTTGTATTATTGCATTCTGTGCATTTAGCTACTGTACAAACCAGCATGCTGCTTCAAGAAAAGAAAAGGAGGAAGAAGGGGGGAAATGCCCAAAGGGAAGAGGAGGAAGATGGCAATAAAATTGGAAAACAACCCCCTGCCACAGCTCTCCCCAAGAATACTTCACATCAAAGAAAAACTGCAAAGTAAATCGTCATGGAGTTAAAAGTTAACCTCAACTCCTTCCATTGTGATTTGACACCACTATGGAACAGTACTCCTAAAGTCTGAATGGTTAGTCTGTAGCACAGGCTATTAAATCCACCTTAATCCTGTTAAACATAGATGCCAATAAAGAGAGGCGCTCTTTCAATGGCATTGTGACAAAAGCTCTCCACACTGCAAATTCAATATGGTTAGCCAAAAAAAAAAAAAAATCCCAAACCTGGATTAATACTGAGCAAACAACAACATCAGCATAAGCAGGCTTAGAGAGAGGAATTGCTTTCCATATGCTGTGGCATCAGGTTCCTCCGAATTTTCAGATACCAGTCTGTAAATGTTACAGACATTGTTTCTCCTGCTTGCAACTGCTGTTGGGTGGCGACCTTCTTTGCTTGCTGATACCAATTTAGCAGTTGGTACAGTTTTTCTGTGATTTGGTACTGTCTGTTGTTTGCTGGTACCAGATGGATACCAGATGGGTAACTGTGGGCAATGGTTCCTCTGTGTTCCAGTCCCAAAAATCACTGCCTATAGGGTCAGTCTTGTCAGTTGACTCCTCAATGGCACTTCAAAGCAGCATTCTGAAAAACCTCAACATCTGTTCCTTACTCCTAATGACCTTAAAAAATGTTGCAGACATACTTTCCTTTAGCCAGGAGTTACTGTGCATCTGCAGTAAAAATACAACTTTACAGATGCTTGCAGCCATCAAACTCACTCCTCGCTAATGGCAGTTCCAAAGCCACCACCTCAACTCTGAAAGTCAGCACTGAATGTGAAGTATAATCAATATACTCTTTGCTGTGGTAGCTCCACAACGTAGGAGCTCAGAGAGATTTCAAGGCATTTTTCAAAACAGTACTTTCAGCAATGAAGTGGAAGAACAAGAAAACAAAAAAAAGTGCCTTTGAAAGGCAGCAGGGGTACCTGAGGGCTAAGTGTAAAACATGGAGGGAAAGCAAGGAAAGAGAAAGTGATGGAAGAGATCTGTTAAGTATTAATTTGTGTTTGGTGTTTCAAAATGTTGACCTAGTTGTCAAACTATAGACAGGATCTAAAAGGTCAGTTAATGGTGTTGAATACTGCCTATTGCAGTTCCCGCCTATGTTATTCCATATGACCGCTTCTGTTTCTAAGAAAGGAAAAAAAGTTTATTTAGGACAGTACAGGAGCATTTTGGTAAATTCTTTGTATGTGCTACAGCAGAATGCTGTCTACAGAAAAACACAGCTGACATCAAAGCATGTTCCCCACCCCCTGTCTTGCTTCATGAAGAAGTTATGATAAACAGGTTATGTGTTCCCTAAGGTTACCATGGAAACTCATTCTTTTCAGGCCATCATTTGCAAAGGTAAAATTTGCATTAAAATGTGATGGAATTTGATTTTGTGCATGTGTATGTGAAACTCAAGTGGGGTCATGCTACCATGCAGTATAGCTATTATTTCAAACCCGGGAGCATACACTTAAGAGAGAGATCTATTAATCCATGTAAACACCTCAGTGACCAAATTACAGTTTAATTGCTACCTTGACAGGTATCTTCCTAGTAAATTAAGAGAAATACATTGAAAATTAGCTTAAAATGCAGATGTAAATGTTCATACTGATCCACTGGTGGGTACCACTAGATAGCATTTTGCTAAATTCCCCTATAATCATTCCACAGGAAAGATTGAATTTAGATTGTCAGAATGACTTTGTTTTGATGATGGCAGACCAGGGATGGAAGGCACAGGCATGTATTTCAAATTATAAATTTTTATCATATCTTGAAGGAGTTATCATCAAATTATGACCTGTAGAATATAATTTGATATAAACCATTCTTACTGCAATACAAAACTCTTGAATCTCCTCAGAATACAAATCCAAGTGACTCACATTGGTTTGAGTCACATCGTAACTTCAAAGTCAAAATTTCACTCTAGGTATCTCCTACTCTGACTTTTCTTGGAATACCTGGTGGTGTAAATCATACACCTAGTCCAGGTTCCTTGAGAGCCACTGCCATTAATCGCTGCCATGTGCAGCACTGATATTCCTAACACAGAAATGCATTATTTGCCATAGTAATTATGACAATCATTATTCCAGCCTAGCAAGAAAACAGATCAATAGATTAAACCCAGAAAAATCTTACAATTGGTGACCAGATTGGATTTTAGAAGAGATACCAGTTTTTGTCCTCTTGCTCAGTTGTACGCATTCACAATTTACATGCTGAATTTGATATACTACTTTAAGAAATCTGTGCTTCTCTGGGACATTCACTGGATTATTCACATATCATCAGTCTTGAACAGCAGGACCCCCTTGGAGGCAGCAAGGCCAGAACTCATATTTCTGCTTGCAAGGCGGACATTCCAATATCACCTGGATTACAGAAGATTCAATATCTCCTACGACAGAGGACTTATGACATACAGTTCAGCTGGAATGACTCTACTTAATATTGGACAACATGACACTTAACACAGCAGTCAGGCTATTTGCTGAGGAACAAGCAGCAAAAACACGGACAGCAGTATGTGTTCTCTTGCTTTCTTAGTGTTTAGTGTCAAAACCACTTGTTTAGTCTCAAAAAGCTTGATTAGTGTCTCAAAAACACACAAAAAAAATCAAATAAAAATCAATCCTTCAGATTAGTTTGCATGGTGCCATTCTGCATTGGGAAATTCCTGCTTTCAAATTCAATTTACTAAACAAAGCAAGAACATTAAAGAAGTTTTCAAAAAACCAAACTCAAACAAAGATTAAATTGATTACGAACTTTTGCAGAACTTCTCAGAACTCAGCACATTCGATAGAAGGAATGTGTTCCAGTCGGATTCTGTGTTGAGCAAGAAAGAAGATGCTAGTGCTCCTTTTTCCAAGTGTTTTTTAAGAGCCAGACTTAGGGCTGAAAGTTGAACAGAGCTGGCCTTGAGCAGAACAGTCAAACTTATGTACAGCACAGCCTTACAGGGTAAATGGAGTTCTCTTTTTCCGTATTTTTTACTTTATTTTAATGCAGTCTAGATATTAGATTAGCATCTGCACTACAGACCTTAGACTGGGAACTAATAAAGTTATCCACCCAATCTCTCCATGTCTGAGTCACTGACTTTCTTTTTCATTTTAAATAATTATAACACTGTCGCCTGTTTGTTGAGAAAAATAGAGCCTTTATATATTCATAGATAATTGCTTATACCCAGCACCCAGCGATACATTCTAATTACTATTCACACCTTGGCTGTGAAGAAATCTTGAACTTTTTAGTGTTTTTTAACTGCAAGACAACAATGTAGCCAGAGCATTGACACCCTGACTATTGAAACTGTGCCTAGGATGGAATTTAACAAGCAGTTCTGCTAATGCCTTTTGCAGTGAGAAATTTTAGCAAAACTCAAGAAGACCCAAAGCCTCCACCTCAGATCTTGTGCTGCAATAATGAGAATTGCTGCACAGATATACAACAGAAGAACTCAATCCAGAAATCAAAAGTAATCAAAAGTCCATTATTTCAGTTGGCTTCTGTCACATACTTAACTATAACAAATACAAGATCTGTGCTCTGTAACAGCCTCAATGACATAGTTGTATTACTTGACCCAGCTTCTTTCAAGCTCGACCCTGTTCTGCACACACTGGGCAATCGTTGCTGTTTGCCTCACTGAGGTCATTCTGCTTTCCCTGATGTTAAATGGACAAATTTTGCAGTCCTTTGTCCAAACCAGTCTCTATTTTAGCGGGATGTTATCCCTAGCAGGTACGGCTGGACAGTGACCAGCATCTTTAGGAAAGGGGGTGCCAGTAGCCAGAAAACTCTTTAGATCATTGGTATTTTTTAGGGAAGAGATTTCTTTTTAATCAGCAACACACTGAACATGAACATGACCCAGGGAGATTAAACTGCAAGAACTGAAAAGAGAAGTTAACTGAGTTGGCATCTATTTGATAAATACACCAGATACCTGGTAGTAAAGGCCAAAGCTTGTGCCTAAGAAAGGGTAAGGTTTGAGGCCTGATTTCAGGCCTGATCCAATAAATACCTAAGCACATGCTTAGTTTCAGACATGAATTTCAATGGCATTACAGACTTGTCTTGCAATTAAAAAAAATGAGTGTTGTAGTAACTGGGGCCCCTTTCCAGAAGTTGAAGCAGGCCTCTTAGTAATGGCCTGAGGAAGAGGAGGTCAATTTTAAAAGGAAACCTACTTTCCCCCCTCCCTTGTAGTCAGACCTGTGAGCAGCTGTATTTGATTCTGTGGTATGAGGGGCACTGAGTTGCTAGGGGTTGGGATCAAGCTGTCATGGAGAAGTACGTATCACTGAGCCTAAGTAAGGGAAGGCTCAAAGAGCAAATACTGGCTTTAGCAACCCCAAGAGCGAGGCCTCGGTGTTAAAAACTGAGTCCTCTTCCAGCTTCCCCATGTGATGCTTGCCTGAGATTTGACAGTGTGCACACATGCTCAGGGCAAGTGGCCACACAGTCCCCTATCTACAGAGTGATCAACAAGTAGGCAGAAACCTGTTAAAGCCTATACTGGCAGAAGTTGCCAAAACGGAAGCAAATTACAAAGAGCCAGCTACTGTGCTACTCAGAACGGCAGAACTGCAGTCAACCCAGATTGCAGCCTAGCTCCAAAAAGGCTGTTTCTGTGCCCATTCAGCTGTGCCCCATAGCATGAAGGCTGCAGAGCTAAGGGCTGACTATATGCACAAATGCAGTAACTGTTCAGCATACTAAACAGCATGGGGTACCTGTTCATGAATTCCCCTCATCAAAATAATTACCAGTTGGAGATTTGTGTCTTGCCTCCCTTAACATATTGGCAAATTAGGCAAAATATATACAGTGGAAAACCTCTAGGGCCCTTCATATCATATCAAGATGATCTGTGGCAGCTGTCATGATCTCCGTGATGCCCCACTCAAGTTCTCTGTTTGGGCAACATCAGAAGAACCTATCCTAACTGCAAGAGACATGATTGCAGGCACATGTGTTAATTTAGAATCTCTCAGTGTTGTGAGCCTGCAAGGATGGCCACAGCCTGGCAGCACTGCGTGTTTTTCTCTGATTTCCTTCAACTACTTCTATGAAATAAGAGAAATGCCTAATGTTTTTCCCTCCAGAATCACCCCCCTGACTTGGAAAACAACAAAGAGCAGCTGTGTGATGGGGCACCTTGTGGAATGGATGGCATGATATATTTCTGGAATTCACATAATATTGTAGGGTATAAACAGTACCAGTGGGCTTTGCTAAGATGACATATGGCACTGGAACTGTTTCCCCTGGTAAATAAGAGCATGTACATAGTGCATGCATGAAGACATGAACATTTCAGGCTCCCTTCTGGTTCAGATAATCTGTGCCAAATCCAACCTTTGTGTAAGTAGGAATGACTCCAAACAAGTTATAGGAGTCACTCTTTATTACTAGTATTAATGGAAGTGAATTTGGCTCTCCTTGCATGTGCCATTTGGAATAGTTTATTTTTCACATGAGGTTTGGCAGGGATTTTTCCCAAATAATTTCCCCCCAAAACTACCCCCAAAAGCTGGCCTGCACATTTCAAAATCACTCTGCTTAGTTTGGACAGCTCTGTAGAATACACCCCAATCTGAAATCTTCATTATGCAGAGATAAGTAGTGACCATAAAAAGTTCTTGATTGGTAAGTTAATCATACATCCTAATACACTGTTTTGCGTACTCAATTAATATTTTAACAACAATTAATTCTTATCCATGTTTTTCAAAGCAGCTATACTTTAAGTAAGTTATTGTCCTTTTATTTATTTTTTTTTAATTTAATGTTTTCTACTAATAGTCTATGGACTCAAAGTCTGGAATTTTCATCAGTTTCTCCTATACGGTTTCACATAGTACATAAAATTGTCAGCTTCTCCCATTGCGCTAGAAGACAGGAATGTTACTATTCTAGAAGTTGGAATTTTGGTTTCTAACCATGGTCCAACACAAACGTTTGTGTGTTTTGGGAACCTAACCTATTTGAAATGCAACATCCTGAACCTGGAATTAATTGATCATGAAAAGTACAAACAGCTCCTTATTCATCCTGAAGCAAGCGCAGAACCCTTTGACACATTATGGAAAAATAATGCAGTTATTAATGCTCCTTTCTTTGTTCTGGTTGATTTTTAGGCTTGGAACCCTGCCAGGCACACAATAAAGTACTTGGCCTTTAGCACAGACAGGCATGATTCTTCTTTCATACTCTCAACATGGAACTGACAAAACTCAGTACATTACGGATTTGTTTCAACTGAAATGTTCACAGCTAGTATCCAAAGACAGGTTTTCTTGTATCTTTAGGTTATTTACAAGCTTTCAAATCTGATCCGCAAATAAGGAAATGGCTTTTAGACCCAGTTAACACAAGGTTTGGTACACTGAAGCAGATGTAGTCACTAACAGGTGAAGAACTATTTGCAATGTGGCTGGTATTACATGCAATCCTTGAATGTACTTTAAAAAGATAAAGTTTCAAGGATTTGCTGCCACCCTGAAGGAAAGAATTGATGTTTTAAGTAACTGGATTTGTACAAAGTCTGTAAGACAATCCAAGTAAATCCTCAAATAGATGATTAATTCCTCATTATTTAAATGCCTTTAAATACAAGTGCAGATGCTAAGTGCACAGCTTTGTCTTGACAGCTCCTTAGCTATTTCTTATGATCTGCTATTAGGCTGTGACTCTAAAGCCCTGAAAAAGAGCGCCTATGAAAAAGCCTTCCAACTCCTAGAGATACTAAGTTCTTGAAGCTTATGGCTTACATAGTTCTCTCAGGGTCTGACTGATACTGCAGCTATGATAATAGTAAACATCCTCTGCCTCATTCAGTAGACCCAGATTAGCTTTGTATTGGATAGGTTCATGAGTACTTTGAATATCTGATGTTCCACTAAGACATGAGCATGTGTGCACATGCCTAAACTCTTTTTTGAGCTGATACATCATAATATACTCTAGCTGTCAGAAAATTTTAGGCTAATCTCACATTACACTGACAACAATAGGCATTCATTTTCCTAGACAATATTTATACTTATCATCAGCCTGTCCTTTGGTTAACTAGCTGAGGTCTACTTTAAGCCTTGTGATCCACTCTACAGAATTTGGCTTATCATTTATCCTGGTCGTAAACCTAAAAAGAGAGGGTGGGACAAGGGGGGCAAGGGGCAAGTCCAAAGGATGCAAAACTCAACAACAAATGGAAGCACAATAAAACTGGAAAAGAATTTCAAAGGATCTGGCTTTATAGCACAGAGAGTGCTATATACATGCATCTGTTTATGGAGACACACTAAACTGAATTATTCAGTTCCTTACAAAAAGAAAAAGAACAGACTGTGGGGAAGAGAGAGCAGAATGAAGGCGCAAGAGAGCAAAAATTCATCCAGCAACAGATGAGAAGAACAGAGAAGAATTGGAAAATGGATGCAGGGGGGAGGAATGGATGAGAGAATAGCAGGCCTATTTAAAATGAATTTTTGACCTTATTTTTAAAACATTTATGGATCCCAATTGCCTGTCATGAGATCATTTCCCCCTACAATGCTAGCTTTTCAGCCGGCTCTGCACTTTAACTTGATTTATCCCACTTAAAAAAAGTAGATTGTTAGAAATACCCCTTCTATTAGAAATTTTGTCCCATTACAGTGTCAGCTAAAGGCCACTTGTCAATGTCAGCTTTATCAGATAGAAATTTGCCTCATGAGTTTTTAGATACTATTTTGGAGAACAAGACCCAGGGTCCATTTTTGAGGCTGCTGATTTGCGATGGGATAGTGTCTTCTCAAATTATCCTCTGCTTTTCCCAACTTATCTGCATGTTTCATGAGATGGTGGGAAGTGATTACAGCAGCTGCTGTACATTAGAAAGACATCTTGTAGGAAAGTTGGCTTAAGTAAAACAGTTGACTGAGAAAAGCAAGGATAGAACTAATCGAGTCTTAAAAATATATAGAGAGACCCAGTATCTCTTTTCCAGCTGCAGCTTCCCTGGTGCCATAACCTCCTGTGGGAAGGAAGAAAACTTATAGCAGAAGGTTTTCCTCCTCCTCAGCTGTCTGTTGACTCTTTAAAGAAAGACCTGACATCCTGAAGATTAGAGTAAGTTTTTATTTATTCAAAATCATGCAATTAGTCATCTTCACTGATGAGTAAAGGTAGAAAAAAAATCAGCTGTTGTTCAGCCTGTGTTACCACAGTACTGCTGAGGGTCAGCAGCCTGAGGTGGGAATGATGGTTTTGCTTAAAAAATATCTGGAGGACTCTTGTGGTAAGATGTTTTGAGACATTTGTTTTCTTTTTAATATTTTGATTCTATTTTTGTTCCTTCTTTTCTGTCTGAATAGATTGATGTAACATAGGTATTTTAAGGGTAAAACTATATATAAGAGTAACAAATTTCAGCCACGAGTCAAAAGAGAGCAAGCTGTGGCTGCAATATTTTCCAGACTAAAAGACAGTGCCTATGAAAGCAAAGCTGGATGGATCAATGGGTGATATTGTTGCAGAGAAGAGACCAGAAGTCTTGGAAATTTATAAACCACTTCAACAAGAAGAACTGTTGCAGCAACAAACTTCAGAACATTAAAGCCCTCAAGGTAAACTCTGATTTTTGAGCCGACTGCCATTCCTCACAACAAAAACATTTAAAAATATTCTGCACTGGAAGGACAAAACAGAACAATCCTGGTGCCACTATTATTAATCATTTAAAGATTGAGACACTTAAAGCGCCCTTTCAGATGCTCTGATTAAGGACAACGTGCCTCACAGGAAAAGCAAAGCTTTGGAAATCAGTAATCTCTGGGCATTATACCTAATAGGAAAGGCTTAGAAAGGATTACCTAGAAAAAACCTTTGTGAATCTTGTGAAACTACACTGGACCATAAATCTCAACCTCCTCTGAGGATCAATAAAGCTTTATCAGTTTCAGATAAGAAGTAGAAATCCTCAGGTTGCTGAAGAGCTACCATTGACCTAGTCTGAGGGCTGTCAGGACACTTAACACAACATAGTATTTCAACAGAAAGACACATTTGATGCATATTCTTATTTTAGTTTACAAAAGCAATTCAGAAAAAGAATAGCAGCTACACTGGCTCCCAAATTTGGTTCACAAAATTTAAGGCAGTAGATTACAGTTAACTGCTCCAAGGAAAGAATTATTTTGCTGAAGATGACACTTTTGGTAATTGAATCAGAGGAATATATACAACAACAGTTTTGGAGTTAATGAACAAATATATATGATAATTTATGTAAAAACACCCCTTTCAACTCTATATCTCTCTGTGATTGCAATAATGTCTAGTCTTGCTTAGGATTTTTTAGACTACAAGCTCAATCATTGCAGATTTCACTTTAGGATTCACACTGATAGTTTGGAGACATTAAACCCAACAACGTTAGTTCAAACTTCTCATGTATATAGATTCTTGAGATTTTAACATAATTCTGTGGTTTTTTAAACTAAAATTTCAAAATTAGCATAAACTGCATTTTATCAAAGTTACATTTTTGAATGCTGGTTGATTATAATTACTTCTAAAGAGACAGAGTCCAGCTCTGAAACCTGCTCAGGCAGAGCTCTTGAGTACTCATAGACTGTAGCTGTTGCATTTATTTAACACATTCAAAAATCTGTCACTGTAGATTTAACCTCTGATTCTACCATGGGTTATAGGTTACTCTTCAGTAGAGGGGTAGATAATATGTCTCTGTGTAGTGTGAGTTCTAGATGTAAAACAGGGAATACAGCATGCCTATAACAGTTCTATAGCATTGGTAGAATATTTTAAGATCTTTTGATAGGAGAGGAGCAAATTATTACATTTAAAAGTTAACAGAGGCTGTATCATGGCCAGATTGCTACTGTCCAGTGTGCAGAAGGAAGGGCAGGACTAGACATGCCTTTATTTCCTCCCTCTTACTTTGCAGCTAAGCACAGGGAGAGTCTGCTCTTCTAACACTCTTGTTAACCCAGAGAATCACTGGATGAACTGCAAGAGTATTATAAATCCTGCTGAAAAGCCCAGATGCTACCACTAGTGATACAGTTTGGCAGTGACTCTGTAACTTGGGCCTGAAGAGAGGAAACCTGGGCCTAAATCAAACACAGCGAACAGACAAGTTAATTTTACCCAAGTTCTTGTTATTAACATTTTCTTTGATGGGCTGGCATTAAGGATTTCTCCATTTCTACAGACTTCCCAAATTCATGTTAAGCTGATATAGGATTTCTGGAAAACAAAAACCTTTTGCTAACCCTGATTGTTGCAAAAGCACTTTGCATCACATTGTGGACCTACCCAACGCTGGTCGTAGTCAGACAGCTGTGTTCTTCCTTCGTCGTCCTCATAGAAAGGTAAACCTTCCCGCCTGGCCTGGTGGTACTCCTTCCGTAACCTCTGGATACGGTCAGCATTGCCACTACCTGTACAGCCACTGAGAAAAAAAACCCAACAGCAAATTAAATAAAACTTCTATGAACACACATATCTAATACCAGGTAAACACACAGAATTGCTAGAACTGAGACAAATGGATTATGTTTGATTCACCTGACTTGAATAGTGTCCACTGTATCACCCTTATTTTTGCTTTCTTATATTAATAAAGCTGCTAATTGTGAACTTGATCCTTGTTTTCAAAAAAGTCTGTCCCTGTCCAAAGAACTTAACAATTCCAGTACAAGACAAGAGACAACAGATGGATGCAGACAGATGGGGGAGCACAAGAAAACTTTTAACATTCCTATGAGCAGCTATAAATGGCTATCATATTTTAATAATAATGATGATGATGATAAGCTGACAAAAAAAAAAGTTTCCTTTTGCTCCCACACTAAATGTGGAATTTCCCTAAAATTACATTTGTTCAAGGTAAAGAATAAACTATTATTCACAGAGAAGCACAGAAAGAAGTTTTATGTTATAAAAAACCAAACTCTCTCCTAATTATACAAAGAACTCAAACATCAGCCATGAAAATACAGAGGAGGCAAGAGAGATGGGAAAGCACACTATTAAATCTTGACACCACCTTTTTAAAGTGCTAATTAAACAGTAATCCACTTAGTAATCCACAAAGACTCACTTGTATGCTGAACTGCATACACTGCAAACTGCCGTGGTAAAGCTGGTGGAGTTCCTTAGTTTACCTAGTTAAACACATGCCTTTCTGTGGGTTTTGACCCTGGTAAGCATTCTAAAACCTTACAGCTGGATTTGTACAACTGTGGAATTTCAAGCTATAACCTGGAAATATTAAATGAAATCCTGAAAATGGCTAAGAATTCAAAAAATTTCGATCGTATTTAAAATTAATAAATTAAGTTTCCTGCAGCTATTTCCAGACCTGCTCTAGTCAGCACTAGGGGGGAAAACTGACTGTATGGCTCAGTAGCATTTACTGGCATTCATGGGCAATTATCATACAATAATTTGTGGCTGGTCCTAAAATCAAACCATTGTTATTACAACACACCATTATATATTCTCTTAATCTACAACCCTAACTCTGTCTCACCAACAGTGGATTACAGAGGTAGAGATTTATTCACATAAGCATAGACTCAGTGGAGCATCTTGATACACTGCACTCCACTATGAGTATGCCAGAATTTAGGGAAGCCTTTTATAGGATTTGCATAGCAAACTGAATTTGGACAGCACATACAAAATACTGGACATAAACCTATCAGTTCAACAGTAACCAGTTAGAAATTAATTGCCAGTGAAGGGAAATTCCATGTAGGCTGCAAAGGGAACTGAATATGCAGTCAGGATTGGAAATGTTTGCTTGCAGCATCAGTATGTTTCCATGAAAAATCAAATTACTTCCCTTTCCTAGATCCTAAGCTATCCATCCACTGTACTCTATGCAGTCCCCGAGGTTTCAAGCTTCTCTGGCTGACTTACCCAAGTCTTCCAGAGCATATGAAATTTTTCTCATGGTCTGCCAAGACAGCACAGAAAGCTTGCACAAACTCTGTGGACTACTGAGGGGAAAAAAAAAGTATATTCCCTTTTCCCTTTTATTCCTTCCACAGATAAATGGCTCTGCTCCTTGCATGAATTCTTGTCAAATAGCGGAGAACCATTTCCAGTTTGCAGAACACTGAGGTGTAGCTAATGGGGACTATCACTTAGAACAGTGAAGCTTGGTCCACAGCTCATGAGCAGTACAATAATGGTGAAATCCCCTGACTTTACTTGTGAGTACAGATAAAGCATTTAATTAGGGCTGCTAACGTACAGATAAGGCCCAAAGTATTGTCCCAGTTGCTTTGCCAACATCATTGCCCAAAGCAGCACTAGCTAACAGGGAAACGCTGAAATACAGGCAACAGGTCTAGTTTGATTCCAGCCAATCTGACTCCCTGCAGCTCTCTGCAAACTGTATTAGCACCTGCCACCAGTGCCCTAATGGCCACATACCTACTTTCTACCTCCAGGTATTTTGTCTGAAGAGGTAATCTGAAAATACCACATATTGTATTGTATGAAAAACACATATTGTTGGTTTCCCCCCCCCCTTTTAAAATGAAATCTGAGATTGATATATTGTAAGAGACAGTAACAGCAGACTGTGCTTCACCGACTGCAGATCTGCTGTACGTGAACTTCTTTCTGTTCAAACCCATTGAGCCAGCAAGTAGAAGTGGTGCTGCAGAGTTCAAGTTGATTATATATATTACAAGACAGGGCCTGACATATTGTGCTTTGGCAAACCTTTGCCACATTGTATTAAAGTACAAACCCTAACCATGAGAATGAGTAGGAACATTTGAATGAAAGATAGCAGCACATGGAAAGTTATCCATCTGGATTAGTGTGAAAACACAAGCATAATCTCTGTGGAAACTAGCAGCTCCGTGAAGTCTGATTTCCTGTGCTTCTCTCCTGTGGGTTCTCTGGTGTCTGATAACGGTTCACACTGCAGTGCTTCACCCCAGAAAGAGCATTCATCTGGGCCTCTCTAGCAAGCTGCTTGTTTTCATAAAACTTAGTGTTCCAGTATCTCTTGAACATCAAGCCACCAATCAAGTCTAGTCCAAGACAGCCAGCATGTTCAGAATTTGTTAGAAAGGTGGGGTGAACAAGTTGGAAGAGGGTCAGTCAGTATATCCGCTTTGCTTTTTCAGGATACAGTTAAAGCTCCACAGGTTGGTTTTTTTTTTTCTTTTCTCCACCACAGTTTATGTAAAAGACACTGGCATTTGAAAGAGCTGCATTCTAGCTTACCATGAAAATTTTACCCACTCCTGGGTAAAGTGAGATAAATATGATGCCCTGTGCAATGCTCATGAAACAGTTCTGAATTTCAAGTTGGCTCCTGACAATTATGTGAATATATGAACCACATTCAAACTCACCAGATGAATTCAATCAGCACTGTGCAAATATCGCATACATAATCTATTAGTTTACCCCAAAGAAACTGAAGCATTGAATTCAAACAGAATGAAGTCATCAGTAATAAAAAAGAGAAACTGATAAGGCAATATTAAAAAAAACCCAACACAATATTCCAAGATTTGCAGAGAAGATCATACATTGACTGTAAACTATTCTCCCATCTGCCTATAAATACATAATTAAAAAATATTGGTTTGATCAGATAGCAGTTCTCAGACAGGGAAACAGCAGATGAATACCAGTTCAAATGTTTCAGATGCATGACTATTTACACTAAAAAGAAACCTGAACTTACAGAGGAAATATAAAAACAATACTCCAATCAAAGTCACTTTATATTAAGGACACTTACCGAAGCTTTTCAGCAAGCCTAGTAAACACAGCAGACAGGTTTCTTTTACAGTAGCTTTACATTTAATGCAGTGATCTCCTTGAGGAGATATAAATATTACAGTTCTCATAATATCTACAATTTTGTGCACTGACATGGCTCCACAGCTATGCTACAGGTTCTTCAGAGAACCTTGCAACCACACATACATGATCCCCTCCACCATCACCTGTTCCCAGGATCTAACGTTTAATCTACCCACGGACTTCTCTGTGTCACGACAAGACTGTAAGAGAACCATCCACTCTGCATTCTGTGATTGATTTCGGAATGATTTCCTAAAGTTGTGCTACATGTAAGGAGACTGATTCAGAAATGGCTGATACTGGGAAGTTTTAAAATAATATCTAGGTGAGCAAATAAATCTCTGAGAAACTTCAAAAAGAGTTTAGCAAAGACTCAGGTGCTGATTTCAAACAACAGTAACAAAACCTGTCCAAAATCCCAAGCCATAAACAATATTAAAAGAAGTTCAGCAGTTCTTCAAATATGCTGCACACACTGTAAGTTTTGGTTGTTTGTTTTTGTTTTTTTTTTAAAATCTAACATGAACATTGAAAAGAGGAAAAAGCACATTCCTGTCAGCCATTCTGTAGTTTTGTTAGATACAGACCTTAAAACCAAAACTTTCTTCTCGCCTGGAAGAAAGATAAAAAAAGTCTCAGTGATCGTTCTACCCCATGCTGCTGGGGCTGTACTACCAACTGAACAAACACCAGAAATCAGCATCCTCTGCCCTGTGCCTGCCCCTGTCAGAAGCACTATGCAGGTTACACCTTGCCCACTGCGAATGCAAAGGGACCTGCTATGAAACAGTCACTCAAGTGATACAGCTGGAACAGGCAACCCAAGACAAAAAGGAAACCATAATGTGGCACAGACTTAGCTTCAAGCTATCTCTAACGTTATGTAAAATATGACTATGAAATTTCGTCCCATCATCTCTGAAGAGACAGATGAACAAGCACCATAGCAATAACATTTTATATCTAATATGACAGACAAGTTATTTTTTCAAAGAATCAAAACACCATAATCAGCATTTAATACGTATGGCTCAGGTTTTGCACAATAAAATCTCCCCTCTGTTCTTCCTCTGAGTTGCTAATCAGGATTTCCATCATTCAGGTTAAAATGACAATTTTAAATTAGTGACTTCTTGATGCAGCTTTCTTGATAACACAAAATTAAAAACAAGTGTTGCACATACAGAGTAAGATGAACCACTTACTGTATATAAACATATATTTAAGGAGGCAATAGACATTTTGTTTCTGGTGGTTTTCCTAAACACATTAATATTGCTTTTTTGCCAGCCACTTCTTTCACTCAGCTGACTGTCAGCCCCTAAGCAAACAACTGGTGCTCCTGAGTTAAAACAAAACAAGCAAAAAAAAAAAAGAAGAAAGAAAAAAAAATTCTTCTTTTAGAGAATTTTCCTGTAACAAACAAATCCAAGACAAAACGTGATTCACAGACTCTAGAAAATGGACAATCTTCCATTCACAATCTGGTATAAAACAAAACTAATTTTACATACTGAAAGGAACACAGTGGTCTACAAAGATGTACAGTATAAGGGAGTCCAACAGAGAATGTAAGAATATCTTTCACTTAGGATAAAACTTTCATTTTGAAGTTATAACAAATAAATATTTGAGTAAGTTACTCTTTCAGTTCCAGCCCTTGTCTTTCTACCCTGAAGTATTACATTGCTCATGAAGATATTTCTGCAACTTCAATAGTAAGAGGGAATAAAAAGAATGGTGGGAAGTGATACAAAGAAAATCAATTATAAGAACATAATTCTACAATATTTCAGCTTTCGTCTTTGTCACCACCAAGAGAAAGAGACTTTAGAGAGAAATGAACATTTGTTGTTTTCAAATGCACTTGCTTAAAGGAACGGCATTGTAAGGAACGACTTGTCAGAAATACCTTGCTGACACCACTGATATTGCCTTGCAGGTTCCAGATTCACTCTTTGATATTCAGTCAAAGACAGTCTGAGTTTTGGCTACACTTGATTTGGCCACCTGTGCAAAGTGACTCTAAGATGACTTTGAGCCCTGTTGCATTTAGACAGGACTATCTGAGAAGGTCTGTATAGATGGGCTGACATGAGAAGCATTGGATGGATATGTTTCTCTCTGTGTACATAAATACATATAAAAGAATCATAAATAAACTGCAGAAAAACAAGTGACACTGAAGAAGCTATTTATGCTTATTTGAGTTTATTTGAACCTGTATATTAAAGTCCCTGAACCTCAATCTGCTTTACAATATTTTAAAAAATCATAAATGTGCTTCAGTTGTACATAAGCTGTCACCTTTCAATTCTTTAGGCTAACATAAAAGCAGTACAACCACTTCTGTCCAAAAGGTCAAAGCCTCCTAGGGCAGCACATGACTACCATTTGTCTGGATGTAAATTGAGTCCCATTGACCCTATAGCATCACTACTGACCTCTTGACATTAGGAGCTTAGTGGAAAGAGAGAAGATGATATTCTCAGGTTCCTACAGACTCATTAGGAAGAAAGAAGGAAAGAGAACCTGGCATGATATGAATTAGCAGTGTCATTAACCTTTTCTTTCCCCAAATAGCCCATAATATGTTTATAGTAGCCTCAAAAGAGCCATCTGAAGATTGAGACCAACAGATTTGTATCACTTTCAGTTTTTCCAAACTGTTTATAAAATATCTCAGTGGTTTGACACAAAGCATCCTTTTATGTTTCCCTCCCTTCATATGACACACACCACCTTTTCCTGTTTGTCATGGCAGATGGCCTAGACATTCAAATGAGCATCATCTTTTCAAACCAGGCCACTTTTCATTTCCATTACTCTCCTTTGTAACTTATAGTTGACTACAGCTGGCCAGAAATAACAGGAGGTATACTCCAATTTGTTGTTTTATGGAAACAAAACTGGCATGCTGAGGCTTGACTTCACTGTAAGCAGACGTGGTATGTGCTACTCTCAACAGAATCAGGTTATTTGCAGCAAGTAGAAAGGAAAGAAAAAAAGGCAGACATTTTCTTGTTTGTAGCCAAACTGTCATCTTTCTTTTAAAGAAAAGACTTTCTTTTTTTCTTTTTTCTTCTGAATGTATTGTGCCTCATCAAAGAAGGCAATCACCAGATTTTAACTAATAATAAAAAAAAAGATGTCTTTACAGTTCAGGGTGGTTAATGGCAATGTCTGTTTCTGGCATGAGACCAGTTTACTGCTGTCTTGTTGATCTGAGATGTGCACTTGTCTCTGAAGGGCTAGGAAAGCAGGGAGATTAGGGACTCAGCTGCTGACAACAACCAAACTCTCTATAAACAATACACAATGAAAATAATGAAAAACAGATTTTCCTGGTATTTTCAGTAGCCTCTAGACAATGCAATGGTTTCTGGTTTCTTCACTAAAGATGATATCAATTATGCCTTTTATCCATCATGCAGAAGTCACGTGTGAGGCATAATTGAAGGCCTTCTCTCCAAGGTAATTTCATCTGGATTTACACAGCAAAGTACTTAAATTGCCTTTTTTGGCACTTTGTATTACAACACAGCTTGGGAGGGGTTATTTTACTTTACTGATGTAAAGCAGCTGGCATATTTACAATAGATAGGTCACATCAACACAGAGCAGATTTTCAACCCTCCAAACCCCATTTACAGCAGCTTTAACAATTCAACAAAGCAAATGCTGAATGCTAAACTCTTGTGTAGAAATGTAACTCTATTTCTTAATGGCTATCACACCTGCCTGCAACTGGCAGCTAGGTTTTTTCACTTGTAGGCTATTGCTTTTTGCAATAAGTTTATTCAACTTATCGCTAAAGCTGAAATAATAAGTACTTTACAGACTTCCAATGAATTAGCCATTCAACAGTCCCTCAGGAATTCTCTTTACCACACACAAAGCAAAAGCAGGAGGGAGAGAAGGTGACAATTCAGTGCAGTCTTAATTTCTGCACTCCCTTCTGAGAAAAGAATCGAAGGTCTACAAATTTGCTCACAGTAGCTGCTTCTGCCCATGTTCTAAAACAGATTTTGTTGAAAACTACAAAGCCCAGAGTAACTATCCATTTTCTCCCAGAAATTACCTCTCCAAGTTTCACACTAGAGACTATATCATCCTGCTCTTTGTTCACACATGCCAATCTACGCCATCGTCAAAGTGGAGGCAACTAATCCTCTGTGTGGGTTGCTTTTTTAATACCTGGCCTAGGTAGAAAACTCAACCTCAACTAAAAAAAGAAAAAAAAGTCTCCATGTCTGTAATTCTGTGACAGATATAGCTTACATTTAATAAAAAAAATTCACACCATATGCAAAGCATCAGGGAAAAGCACAGATCTCAGAGCCAAAACACATCCAACTATAAAGTTGGCTTTTTTTGGGTGTTTTTAATGAATGGTCACTACGAGGATAACATTAATTCAGCAATAGGACTTTTACGGGAAAAAAATACAAATGTAATTTATCTTTTTTAACTGTCAGCTGCATTTCCAAAGCTTTAAAGTCTGTAGCTTCCAGCGGCCTTTTGTCTTTCTGCCATGGTAGGAATATCTTGGACAGCTGTAAGAGCTTTGTAAGCTATCTTTCTCAAAATCCATTAGCTAATTCAAGGAACCTAATTAGAGCTGCCATTTTGATGGAGCATATTGAATGCTCTGTATAAACTAGTAACACCATCAATGTTTATTAAAAATTGCAAGAACCAAAGCTCTCAGTTCCATATAAATATTAATGGACTGATACACAATAGTTATTGAAATATAGATGGCATTATGACCACAGAAGTACACACAGGTATACTTACAGCCCAGTGTGATGCATTTATGCACAAAGGCTGAAGTACAGAAGCAAAACCTAGGGACAATTTTACACAAACTGTTGAAAATTGACCAGCTTCCATTTACACTATTCTTATGTGCATTAA
Organism: Lepidothrix coronata; assembly: GCF_001604755.1. Taxonomy (NCBI): domain Eukaryota; kingdom Metazoa; phylum Chordata; class Aves; order Passeriformes; family Pipridae; genus Lepidothrix; species Lepidothrix coronata. The sequence continues at coordinate 4,486,218 of NW_016690187.1, forward strand.
GGGAAGCAAAGCACACTAAAGATGATTTGTTTCTTGTGTTTTTCCTGAGCAGTGTGCTGACAATTTGGAGTGCATTTTGAGCTTACCTCAAGAATGCACTCCAGCTGGAACCATTTTATAGCTCCTCTTAAACCAGCCACTCCAATCACTGTACTTTGTAGACATTTACACATATTCCAGTACTATACTGTTTAAGGGTATCCAAAGATTCAAAGGGAATTTGCACTGTAGAGTTAAACCTCAAATTTTGCTGTAGACAGCAACAAAATCGGTGAAAGGAGCCAGACATCTGGAGCAATGCTTTCCTACTTTCTGCTGCGTAAAAGCCCAACTATAATGAAAAAACAACTCGCAGACAACGATACAACACATGATATACTGACCACTCTAAGAACATATCAGAGACCTAATTAGGTTAGGCTGTACAAGCATATGCCTTTGGCTGCAGAAATAAAAAGTTTTCTGGCTACTTCACAGCTTTGTTTTTAACTTGATACTTCAAAAATGGAACTGCAGAAAACCTCATATGTTACCATTTCAATCTGATGTACACTTCCATACGCATCTAACAGTGCCTGGATTCTATTTATATGTACAAATAAATATACGTGCATAGAAAAATATCAGATTTGTTACAGAAAGACAGCAGATGTTCTTATTAAGCCACTGGCACATGCAAGGTGAAGCGTGTAAGCCTTATATGGAAAGCATTTAATGTTCCAACTACAACCTAAAGAAAAGCACAGACAACAAATGAAATTATTTCTAACACACTTTACTAGCTCGGAGTGCAAGGCACAGCAAAATGGAAGCACTGTTGAGTGAGCTCGAATGACTTATAACACACAGGGCTTCTCACAGAGGGGTATAATCCATATGCACTCTTCAGAACATCCTATCTCCAATATAATGATCCAAAGTTCACTTATTCAGAATATATACTAAAATGACACATGAAACATTTAACAGATGTGCAAGTGAAATGGGCTTAATTGTATTTTCTACACTGTAATAGTGCAAGGGGCTAAAAATTTTATAACAATCTTACCGTGGGGACAACCCTGAAGGTAAATTCATTTTGGTTCTCTGATAGGGCAGTATTTTCAAAATACAATTGAGATTTGAGCAGTTTCATAGGAACAGACTCAAAAATCAAAACATCAGTTACTACTAGCTTCTCTCAGGAATAATATATGGCAAATTTAGCTTGTGGTTACTGCTCAACAAAAACCCTGCCAGATGCTGAAGTGGTAGATGGATTTTTGCAAAGTTCTGCTGCCTTCAATGCCACCTTGTCTTCCCTTCCAGCTGCCTCCCTCCTTGGGCACCTCTGCCTGGTGCAGCTGGGCTCCTCAAAGCACAGTTGTTTTGTTCGCACTTGCCAAGACTGGGGAGCGCACATTCCTTCAACTAGCTTTCATCACAAGCTCCCCATTGATGGAATTAAACACTTTATAACCAAACTGCATATTGGGGAAGTGTTTCTGAACTCAGGGGCCTAAAGTTAGCAGTATAACTTTATTACTTTGTATTATGCAGGCAGTAGAAGCTCCTGGTCTTCCAAACATGCACTGTTTTTCTAGCTCCTCCTTCTTATAGCTGCAGCCCCACTGCATCTCTGATGGGAAATTACTCCCACTTTTCCAGTTGGAGAAGACAGGGCTTAATTTCAGGTGCTTAAGATTGAGGGTAAGCACTACTCTCTATTAGTAACAAAACAATGTTAAATTAAAATGGAAAAAATGAAGTAACAGAATCTCCAAACTACATAGAACCATTTCTTAGCATACCTTGCCTGGGAAAAGAAGAGTGAGTCTATCGCTGGGCATTTGGCTGGGAAGTACCAGAAATGCTAAAGCAACTGTTCTGGTTCAGGCCCATCTCTGTCTCTACACAATGATTCTCATATGGTTTCAACTGCTATGTTTAGAGACACACCTTACAAGTCCTTTCACATCTGTTCTTGTCTTGCTGCCTCAATTCCCGGTTCTCATCCTGACGTTAGTTTTTCCCTTCATACCTTTCAGCCAAGGATGCCGATTTCCTCCACCCATTACTGGCTTTCCGTACAAGCAAGTCTCTGCCCCACAGGCAGCTGTCCTTTCATCAGCAGTCCCTTGAGTCCCATCTCCCAGAAGCACTTCCCAAAGCAGCCTGCCAGTGAGGATGGGACTTCAGGTGGCATGGGACACCCAACAGCCTTTCTCCCACTCTGCACTAGTTCAAATGAGCATGCCCATGTCTGGCACATTAACAGACATCAAACTTGCAGTACTAGTAAACTTCTCTCTACTCTGAAGCACTCACATAACATCCACAACTATGGCCTGTCCTAGCAATCCCTTTTATTCTCTAGCTGCTCCAGCCTCTCCTCTGTTCGTATTTTTGTCTTTTCCCTCCATGGCATTTTTTAGTGTTTTGCATTTGAATCAGCTCACCTTTTTCCTCTGTGGAAGGGAGAGTGTAAGGATATGGGAACACTGATCATGACACCTCATCCTTCATTCCTGCAACAGGAGTCTCTTTGGTCCCTGTAGCCTGGAGAACCTATTGCTGGAAAAACATGTATAGGCTCTGGCAGTTAAGGACAAGCACTTTTGGTGAAGTTAGCAGCCAAGTTTCTATCATGTGTGTGGGAAGTACTCTAAATCTTATAACTTAGTCAAATTGTCACCGTTCAAGGGGTGGCAAAAGGCACAGTCTGGTGTAAGACTAGGCTGCGTTCCCTTCCAAAATATAAAGACCCCATTCCAGCGTATGGAAAGACTACAGATTCTTGTTGAAAGAAGATATGTTGCTTCTTTTTACGTTTTGCACAGACAAAACAACCCCCCGTTTTCTCCTTCCAGGCCCCCTCAAAACAGCTGTCATCATGTTTCATAAAAATTCAGCTTCAGCACTCCTCCTGCATAGGCATTTTCAACCCAAACGGTTGAAGATTGTCTATGAACAGGTAGAAATACAGTTTTCCAATGGAAGTTAAGCCAGCAACTCCCATCACACAACAGGCATAGCCTGGATTTCTGTGGCTGTCCCCCTCCATGCCCTGTGGGCCTTCCTGCTCCATGGCCCAGTGGCTGGCTGCATGTTCCTGAAGGCAGCATAAAGCTGGCTTGCTCCTGGTATCTGCGGGATGAGCGCTCCTTAACAACCACCACAACACCTTTGAGGGTACAGCCTGGTAAGCAGATACTATTCTTGCATGTGCTCCAGACTAAGCTGTAGTCAGCTTAATTAGAAACTTAATTGATGAGTGCTACTTCCTTCACTTGTCCATTAAGATAAGTACAGCACATGGACATTTCAACCCATCAAAGAAGAGAAAATGCATTAATTTTGGTTTTCTTAGAGCTGTTAATAAATCTGACACTGTCTGGCAGTTTTCTTCATTTCCTACCATTTGACAGATACTGTGATCACAAGTTACAGAAGATGTTTTTCCTCTGAAATTATCACTCTGGTAATACAAGCCAGAAGGAAACTTTATCAAGATACCAAGAAGCTGGGTATCAGTTTTATTTTTAACTTTATGTGGCTGGTTTGTGAATATCTCAATGTGATAAAAAAATAAATTCCATCCGGTGCTATTAAAAATCACATACACATGGAGACACATTACAAATGACTGTATTACAGCAAATAATCACACCATGTATTTATCAGTAAAAGCCAGTATTCCTCTCATATAATCAGCCTGGCTCTACTTAGACCCCTTTACTGTAAGAGCTCTTGCAACTGTTTTCTTCCTCTTTCTCTCTCTCAAATTGACATTTGTATGGAATCAAGAAAAATCTTCCTTAATAATTTTTCATTACTAATGGCTTTTTTTGGTATGTGTATTTGAGAAGAGGGAAGGCAAAGGGCAGGAAAAAGGAGCTTTAAGTGCTCTGCAAATTATCCTCCTGAATCTGGGCCTCATAAATCCTATCAAATGTTATATTTCATCAATAGGCTGAAAAAGCTTTTTTCTCTGTAATGATGAAGCCTGGGTTTAAAATTTATAGTTTCATTTTAGAAATGGACTATAAAAAGAGTCTGCCTTGGCTGTCCATCAACTGTAGCTGACATTAGCAAGTTAGGTGTGGACTTTAAAAGTGTTATATGTATTTTTTATTTATTATACATGTACATACATACATATAGAGATATATGAGGACATGTATATCACTGTGGGTTTGTGTGTGCATAAATTCACAGTTAGCTTTTAAAAAATTTTGTCTAAAAAACCCATTTTCTTTCAATGCAAGAGGATCTGAGATATTCAGCAGATTAGATTGCGAAGTGATAAAAGTGTCCAGACCACAGTTGGCTCAAAGATCTGCAGCAACACAAGCAAATTGCATTTTGCTGCCCAAATGATTGAGATAAAGTAGTTTAATTTGTTCTCATTCGTGGGGTGGCAAAATGCAATTCAGCAATGGCAGAGCAAGGTTCAGAGGGAGGCAGGGAAGATTTCAATAGGCTGTGGGGAGAAAAAGGGAGGAGAGCAGGCAAGGAGCAGAAGGTTTTAGGTGGGGGAAGACAATTAGCAAAGGACTTATAGATTGGGGAAGAGGGAGTGCAGAGCTTCTGCACCTCTCATGCATGGAAAGGAAGTAAAGGAGACAGCCTCCCCTGTCTTCATGCAACTCTCTACCTCTACTCCCTTTGCACAAACCCTGGAAACAATTCTGACTTCCCAAAGCTCCTACTTGCTCTCCTGCACTGCCCGTAGTAGAAGAGTGCTGAGATTACGGCTCCTATTCCTGTTGCTGCCACCACTGACGGGAGTCATGTGGGTGCCATGGCTGTCCTCTAGGAGCCCAGAAGCTTCTCTGGCAGCCAAAAGAGCAGCTTCCTCAGATGGAGGAGGAGGTAGTCTGCGCATGCTGCCAAAACACCCACTCCTCTCCCCCCTCACCACCAGAGCCAGAGGTCTGCAGCCAGTGACTACTACTCAGTTCCCCCTATGCTTAAAAGCAGCCTTAAAGATAACATTTCTAATAGAAGCATTACTGCTCCCCAAAATCCTCATACTTGTAAAAGGAAACTACATTTAAAGTAAAAACCAGATAAATAAAGTGACATAGCTGCAGTCAGAAAGTGAAGTTCCATTCTGAAGGTAGGGGAGCCCATCTCTCTCCATCTGCTACTAAAAAATGTAATTTTGTAACTCAAAGAATTAATGATGGATTACGTGAAAACAGCAAATCAGATCATTTGTTGAAGCATTATATGAACTAAACAGAAGAGCAGTTAATCTAAATCACATGTGGGATGGTTATTATTGCGTGTTGCCATCGTTGCTGCTGAGTCTGGCTGTAATATTGGTTTTGGTGGCAACACACAGAAAAACCTGAACATCCTGTTCCTCATTATAAAATGAGAAGAAATCTCACCCTGGGGAACATGGTCAAAGCTGACAAGTGAGTGCTACAGAAAAGACTGGGCAGACGGAGTGGTTAATGGCAAAGGTATTCTGAGTCAAGACTAAGAAAACTAATACCTTCTTCTGTTGCCTCTACTTGGTAACATGAACAAGATGAATAAATAAAAGAACCCACCACTGATGCTTAGGGTACGTGTATACTGCGGCTTCAGATCACTCCTGAAATTCCCTGTTGGGAGGATGTTTGCCAGGGTCCCTGTTGCTAGCCCTGCTGGGAACAGTGGATGGAGGCACTGCAGCAAGGGCAGCACAGAACCCCAGCTGCAGCTCCTCAAATGCACCCACTGCAGGGCATTTGCTCATTATGGAGGGGAGCTGGCTACGCTTGCCGTGGTCAGCGATGGCACAGGCAAGGGATAATCACTCGTTTGGTATTATCCAGCAGGGAAGCAGGTAGGGGAAGTATCACCCATCCCTATTTTGCAAATCAAGATGTGTTCTGCTTCTAGTGCTAAGATTCCACTGTAAGTATACAAAATATGCTGTGCTTACACCAGTTGATGAAAATGAGGGGAGCTGAAACTTCCTGTATTTCCAAAAAAAGGTATTTGTATTAGTGAAGGGTAACTTTATCAAACCTTGGCATATCTCTGGAATTCCACATTTTTTACTGAAAGGTGGCATATAGGAGTGTCACATGAGCAGAAGTTACTTAAAAAAAGAGAATCTTGAACTCTTTCAGATTCATACAAGTTAACCCCATTTAACAATGACATTCAGGACACTAAACCAAATACTGATATGGTAGCATTTTCAAACACAAATGCACTCATCCAACAGCACATCAAGAATATTTCTAGCAGCGTATTTTTTCCATAGTTTTCCTGTATGTTTCTCCTTGAAGGTTTCTAAGTAACCAAGCAATTCAACTTTTTCTGTAACTCTTGGACTTTTTCAAACCTGAATTAACTCTTCTACACACAAACATCTTTCTTCCAGTCTGCAAAGAGAAGCTCCTGTCACTGTTCAATCCTTAATTTTTTCCTTTTAAAAATCTTTTAATCTGCTTTTCCCCTCCCCCCAAGAATGCTTTGTTTAGTGTTGTTACTCCTTTTTTCCTTGTCTCCTTATTTCCTCACTTCTTCCCTGAGACTCCCACTTTTCTTTCTTTTTTTTTTGTTTTTCCCTTGAGCTCTTAGGAAACCCTGACCTGTTTACAAATAACAACTCACAGAGCTTAAGGGCTAATGTTTTACCCTCTACTCATCATTCTGTATCTGGCTGCAGTCATCAGTAACCAGAATTCATCATCATCAATGGATTTTCAGTGACATGCACTGTATTTGCTCAGATAATGGCCCCACATATTGCCTTTGAAATGAGGGTGTGACCACTACTTAGGGATATTCTCAAGAGTCAGTAATTGGCATTGCTGCAGGACACGTTTGCTTCATGTTTTGAAGGCAGACCTGCAGGAAAGCAAGCTCTGAAGCTTTGGGTTTTTATAGATGGTATTGTGCTCTCAGAAGGACACACCAACATTAACCTAAACACATCACCTTTGGACTGAAGCAGGTCACTTGCTAGCTGGTTTGGACCACAGGGGAAGAACTGGCATATGCTGCCTCTGAAAGGTCAGACAAATACATGAAGGTACAGATCTTTTCAAATTCTGTAGTGAGGGCCAGACTAAACCATGTAGGCTGGAATGGCCTCACTCCAGCTTCTGACAGGTATCTTTCTTGCCTCCCCATAATTTTGGGATGGCCTTCAATCTTTAAGACCGCCTCAGGAACACCTGCAGACAAAACACCACTGCAACATCTCCACCAGATACAACTCTCCTTGCAATAGGCTCTGCAGAGATGTGTAATGAAAAGACAGTCCTGTTCCCATGCACAGCAGAGCAACGAAAACAGTAAAAGCAGGTGGGGGAGCACAAGATAATATGGAAACGATACTGGTCCGCAGGATGCCTGACAATGACACTTGGAAGGAGGCAAATGTAACATGCCTACACAGGCTGCAAAGACAATTTCAGAGTTTGTGAGCCTCAATGCTGTTTAAAGTCACTACAGACAGAATACATTTTTTATTTAGAAGAACTAAGCACATGATAGAGCTACTGGACAAACAGGATCAAGCTTTTTTTTGTGTCAGGTAACTGTAAGAAGTGCAAAATACCTGTAAGACTGCAGCCTACAAAATTACTACTGTAGGATATTACAGTGTAAGATAAACATCCCTTCACTTCTCTAGTCCTCAGCTTTATAAGCTTGCCAACCAAGCACAAACGTGGATCACAGCTTCCATTCTTGGAGCAGGAGATAGATGGGTATGCTGTATCCAGTCCAGCTCTGTACACTTGTCTCACCTAGAGAAGAAAGCAAACCAGCCCACCAAGACTTGGCAGAAGGAAAGATCGCTTCCATCTGCTATATTTTTTCTGCAAATGTCAAAGTTTAAAACCTCATGTGTGTGCTCTATCACTAACTTAAGGACACTGACCATAAGATTTTTCTTTCACTCATTTTTCTGCATTAAAGTATATCCTCTATTAATGCACAAAATTACCCTTCCCCCCCCATCTAAATCACTAGTCCCAATGGGATAACCATTAAAATTGATTCATGAATACACTACATTTACAGGCAAAAGTGGGAACAGAGAAACCCCCTCCCCATCATGTCACTATCCAGGAAGGAGTTTGAGACACATTGAACAAAGAACTCTCAAATCTTCTGCCATACAGCTTAGAAATCAGGACGTGATTTCCAGTCTTTATCTCTTGCATCATTACAGACGATATAGTCCTTAAAATAGGCAATTCGCTTTGACCAGTAATGTTTAAGGCTTTAGCTTTTAGTTTTGTTTTTCTGTAGATTCCACACTGCATCAGGCAGCTTCCCTCCCTCTTCCCAGCCCTGCACCCCAGCCCCATCTGCAGCAGTGAAGACACTTAAAGAATTCGGGCAGCTGGAGAAAATGTAAGACCTCAGCTCTTGGGCCTCATCTGTGTTTCACTCCTTTCACTCCTGAACATACATCTGGATTTGACAAAGTCATGCTTATCAGATAGATCAGCAGATAGTCTCCTATCTGTGCTGTGGTGCAGAATTAGGTCAGAAGAGCATTCTGCCAGCTTGTGTTTTGCTGTTTAATCCTACATAAGTAGTTGTGGAGACAGCAATAAAAGACAACTTATCACACTAACCAAATTCTTCACCCCCTAATCCTGGTCAATTTTCCGACCTTGTGAGGAAAATGAAATAAAAATCACATATCACTACTATTTAACTGCACATTCCAATAGCATAAAATTATAAGAATACAAGCGAGGCCAGAAGGCAAGTTTATTTTATAAAAATATATCATGTTTGAAGGCAAATTGAATGTTATTAAAATAAAGTCTGAAGAATAGTAGTTCTGAACTTTTAAGCTGTCTTCTTCTGTGATGCCATAGCTGGGTCTTCCAGCTGGCCTCACCGGATGGCCACCTTGGCCACCATCAGAATAGCAGTCTGGAAACATGTGCCCTACAGCCCTGCCTCAGCATCTTGGCTGGGATATACTCTGAGGCAGCAGTTCTATACTCACAGTTCAGAGATATTCCCACTGCACTTGCTTAAGAATTCTTGAAATTTGTGAGGAGATTAAAGCCAAACGTTTGGTCCAATACAGGTCAAGGAAAATAACAGAATGTTGGTTACCAGCTTTTAAATGTTAATCATCATTATTCCCACTAAAACCTCATTACACTAAAATCAACCCCTCCCCACACCAGCATACAGTATGAAGATCTGCTCAAAAATAGTATATATAAAAGAAAGGAATTTTCTCTTAAGCAGTGGGTAAGTTCAGCTGCAGAGGATTCCAGCAGCTACAAGCAATTTTTGTTTCATGGAAGCTGTACAACCATTCCTCCTCTTACATACAACTGTGCAAATCGGTGTGTTAGTGATGCTTTTGTAAAGAGGGTTTGACAACAATAGAGAGTCCCCAGCCTGCTAAATAAGAAGTGACAACTCCATTTGAAAGCTGTCTCTGGATGTGTTTTATGTGCAGAAATTATCTGTGACAGTTCAGATCAAAATAGAGTTTTCATTTCATGTGGGAGGTAAATGGACGATAGAATAGGTTACTTTAAATGCTGCAGTCTAGTCCAATTAATGTTTCAGACTTTTCCATATTCTGTGCTCTAAACTTCGGGGTAAAAAAAAAATGTAAAACTCATTTTGTCAATAGCATGATGCGAAGAACAGACCAAAAGGTAATAAAAGTGGTTAACAAAAACAGTCATGGAGAAGTATGACAGAAAAGATCAAGTTACAGTAACCTGGCTGTGAAACTAATAAGTATAAAACAGAAAAGAAAATATCACTTCATTCTTTCAGGGGGAACCAGGCAGGCAAATCAATTCTGATTTCCCATCTCAATCAACAGAGATTTTGCCAATTACTTTGGTGGAAACAAGACTTGCATATTAGTCATCTTTCTGAGCAGCAGACACAAATCCACATGCTATCATTTGCTTTTCACACAGTGCAACATAAATTTACAATTTCTAGCTTATGTAACTATACAAATTGCACTTTAAAAAAAATGTCAGATCCTAGTTGTTCATGTTTGTTACCTGTAAATCAATCTGTTGTTTCCTGACCCATTTTAAAGAAACGTGTTTTCTTAAAGGTCTGGAACCACTGCTGTGTTACTCAAGCACAACAGCGGTTCCAATGGGAGCTGTGCTGATACAGTGCCTGTAGCTTTCTAACAATCTTTTTCAAAGTCAGTGTGGAAACCAGTAGTTCACGCAGGGCTTTTTAAATGTAAGTAAAAAGTACTGATAGTAGAAAAGGTATGGACCCATGAGTGAGTGATCTCATCCCAAACAAGGGCCCATGAAGCTTACATAATCTATTTTGTTTATGCACCACTTTAAGCAATGCATATTTTGATCTTTTCTGAGAAACAGCATTTTTCTTGGCACAATTTTCAATTTCCACCCACTTGGAAGAGCAGGTGTCTTTGTGTATCATTGCTCAATCCTAGGAATAAAGAAAACATTTAAAAAACATGTTACAATTCTTTTGCTAAAGTCAATAGACATTAATTTAAGGTTCTATGGGCATTACAGAAGAACAGACTACTATAAATGCACTGAGCTAGTTGAAACACTGAGACAAATAGTTCAGAAGATATAAGACCTCAATATCTCTACTGGCCAAACTCTGAACACTGATAATCTTATTCCTCAAAGGCAAGTTTTAACACAGAAGAGAAATTAACATCTATCTATGCACTAGGGTCTTGAAAAGAAAAACAACAGAACAATGAAGCTGCTCAGACATCTGGTATACTTGCCACAGCTAATAGTAATGAGATAGCAGGCAGAGTGCAGAATAAATGCAAAAAGGTATGAAAGAATTCTGTTATTCCAGAAGCCATACAGACATGTAAAAAATACCAGTACTCAGACTAATGAGTCTAAATTTTGGGAGGAATTCTCAAGCACTTATCATGTTTAGATAAATAGCAGCTTTCAAAGAAAGAGAATGAGACTTCTGCCTATTCAGTTTTAGAGCCCGAACATGTCACTAAGTGCAAGAGACTTTTCAAGCTCTGTAGTAAGGAGGTCAAAGCATCACCACTGATGCAGACAGTGGTATTTACAGAGAAAAGGAGGAAAAGATCAATCCCTTCCCCCCAGTCCCCTTTACTCTCCCCCTCTCTGAAGCAGCTGCTGCTTAAACATTGCCATTGTACACAGAGGCACAAAATAATTGCCTCTTGGTTTGTTTGTTTTTGTTCCCTCCCCCCCCAATCAGGGACAGAAGATGTTAAAAAAAAAAATACCTTCTTCAGGTGAAGGACTACAGACTGCTTGTCATTTGTGTACTACCAATCAATAACAATTAGGAACAGGTTTATTGCTTTGAAGCTGTTTCCCAATCCTCCTCCACAACCTCACACTCTCTTGCCATGTTATGGAAGTATCTGCTGACATGTAAAGCAGGGACTGCAGCCACAGAAGGCCTCCTCTGTCATTATCTGAGAGCAGAGCAGAAGCAGTCCAGGTCCCCCGGTTTGCAGCACACTTACAGCACACAAGTGCTCAATTAAAGCAATCATTTCAGACAATTATTGAGCATTATGGTGACTCAGGCATAGAAAACAGCTGCCCTCTCCCCACCTTGTCACAAGACCGACCGCATTTTGAACATGCTTCCATTCCTTGAAGGTGCACTGCTGCTGCTTATTCTTCAATTGCCAGGCCGCGAACAATACTTGCATTAGAAACATGTTCCATGCTTAAACTTACATGCCAGTCTCAAAGTAATTGTTTTACATGCATTTATGTAAATACTGTAATGATCATTTACGGTTTATTCCCATTTACAAGGTAATAACCATATCCGGGACCAAGAAGGGATCTAAGCCTAAGGGCAGAAGTGTTTATAACAGATAAACTCCACAGCAGAAGGACATGTTCTAGCTAATACTGGTTTGAGAAGAAATGCCCCTAAGATACTATTATGCTGAACAATTTTATTTAAGATTAAAATTAAGTGACTGAAGGAATTAAACCATAAATATAGGTCAAAGACTGAATGATAAGATGTTGTTTGAAATTTTAAAACATTAGTTGTCCCTTTCTTGTTTCTCCTTACTGCTTCTAAGTCACTGGAGGGAAGGGGCTAACAACTCCCCAGAGTGCACATTCAACAGAGGGCTGTGACACTGCAAAACTGTCACACTGACCTACTGGTACACAAGTAGGAAACTGGAGAGAAATAATAAGGGGAAAAATAAATTAAGAGAACATTTATTTCTCTACAAGAATGTTATATTTATTTAAATTTTAGCACTTTCTGGAGGTATCTCACACTCACTCCTCTTGCATATCTTTTATCACGAGCTGTTTCTTTGGTTTTCTCCGCTTCAGTTTGGCAGAAAGAAAAAACGAAGCTATCTGTTTTGCAGGCAACTGAAGAGAATAAAATCTTTCATGCAATCACCCTCTACTGCTTTCTAAAAATGGTCTCCAGACATCAAGGACAAGTTAGTGATAAAAAGAGAGAACTAGCGTAGCTATCTGAAGCAACATCATTTTCTCATGTCCCTCTGTCCTAATGAAAGACCTCACTTTCTCTAAGATGCAGACCACAATGTAGTTTAAGACAAGTTGTTTCTTTCATTTTCTATAAGAATCTAACACCACTCTCCACAAAACAGTCACAATTCTCTTAGACCATCCCAAGATCAATACCGATACCTTGATCAATGTCAACAAATGCTCTGCTGCTGCATGACCTGCCAGAGAAACTGCTCCTTAGCCACAGTACATGTGGACTCCAGATGTACTCCAGACGCCAGGTCTCCTCACGGGAATGTTATGGACAGTCACAGAGGTTCAGAGTATACACCAACTTAACTACATCAGAAGACTTGAGCTGATGAAACAATAAACTATTTCTTGGCTTACTGTGACCCCTTGGATTACTGGCTGTGCCAGTGGACTTTTGATCATGGATTGAAAAATAGCACGCTTTAGAGTTTGTCATCGACTGTACACTCTGCACAGCTGTCAGACAATAATCACAATTATTCTCTTTTTATTCAGCATCCTGTTGCCTATTAAGCCATTTCCATCACATCTCATCAGTCCTCCCAGTATTTTTGCTAGCACAATATTGAGTGATTTTCAGCTTTTCAAACAGAATCTTTTGGGTTTTCTGCTACCCAAAAGATCCAATTCATACTTTTGCCTTTACTTTCTGTCAACAATGCTGCCTACTAAGTGCTTGGGTAACTTTTTGCCCCTGTCTTCTTGACACAGGCAGGGAACAAGGTTGTGGATAATTTTTAGGAGCAGTTGTTTTATCCTGCTATTAGGTGCTTGAAACTTCCATGAGAAGGTTCCCACTGACTCATTCTGAAGTCAGATCTGTGGCCCCCTTAGACCTTTAATATCTTACTATGCTGGAATTTGGAGTAAAATCTTAAAGATCTGTCAGTGTAAACTCCAGGTAAACTGGGATTGCAGAAAACTCAGTGCATAGTAAGAATTCCCTACATCTTATGGATGTGTAGA